>NC_080377.1:82854291-82942567 GCF_014773155.1 Arachis stenosperma
ATTAATTTTTTCTAGGTCCGTCCCTGTAAGTGGGTATCGTGATTCTTTCTGAGGTTGTAAGTTGACACCGATGTCCTTGTCCTTCCTATTCCATGAGGAGATTGGGATCAATCGCGTTCCCTTTTCTTTTCTTTTCTTTTCTTTTTTTTTTTGACGATGGTGATGAATTTGCAGCTTCCAATCTACCATAGTTGGTGTTGTCATCATCATATATAGAAGGTGCATTGGGGGCTGGTGTGTTAGCAGTGGCTATGAGTGCATTATCCTTGTCTCTACCGTTTGGTATATTTAACCCAATTTAATTGTAGAAGTACAATCATCATCCCCATTTGATGTCGTCTGCCCATTGGGAGAAATTTTTATGGAGTTTTTGGTATTCATAGAAATTGTATTTTAGCCTCTTTTTAATATGCTTGCATCCTATTCATGTCGAGTACTTGTTTGACCATCTTGTTGATCATCCGCTATTATTAAGGGTTGAGCTCCAGGTTCTTGACAACGGCTCCAATGTTCCAAAAGTTACCTAAAACGGTGATTTGAGCCTGAACATGAGGTCCAGACTCCTTTAGTGGCAGCGACCGACTTGTTCTTGGTGCCGAGGTGCCGCCGTCTGATTTTCTCGTGATGAGATAGGGGTAGTATCTGCAAGAGACTCCGATACTTAAGTTAGCAATGACTTTAGGTAGGTTTTTAGTATATTAGAACGTAAATTATACCAGGAGTGCCATTGTATATATAGTAGAGTTGATAACCACCTTTTTGAGTAGTTCTACCTTTGTTGGCGGATAATCGTTTCCTTTATCTTGGGAATTTGTTAGGATCTATCTTTCAGGAAAGATAGAGATAGTTGGAGAGATTTGGGGAGGCAGTTACTTATTTAGATAAGCATAAGCTGCCTCTTTTCATCGTGTCTGACCTCTGTAAAGAGGTCGGGTATGCGGTAGAGACTACCCTCTTAAATGGACCTTTCATCTTTATTAGGCCTGACTTTTTGTGTTTCGGATCAGGGTATGAACAATACCAATATACTTACATTACCTATAAAAGAAGAAAACTAAAGGAAGAAAAGTAGAAAACAAAGATTATTAAAGATTAAAACAAAAAGAAAAAATAAGCTAGTAAATCAAGAACCAAAAAACAAAGAGAAGAGGCAGCAAAAAAAAAAAAGAAGAAAAAGATAATGGTGGATGAAATAAAAGTGAGACAAAAAAAATGATACTTTTAAATAATATATATTTATATATAAATATATATAAATATTTTAATAAATTTTTTATTGTGTAGATAATATTTTTATTATTGAATATATCATATTTTTTTTACAAAAAAATCATATTTGAATGATCATTTAAAAGTAAATTTTGATTAGATTATTAAAAAGAAGTGAATGTGTATAATGCCTTTAATATTTAATATTGTATCTAACTTACTAAAAATGATAAATAGATAATATTTAATAAATTTTAAATATTTTATTTTTTATCTTTAAAAGTAAATTAGACAATTTAAATACTACAATAAAAAGTACAGTATAATTTATCTTATAAAATAAAATTTTTTATTTAAATTATTTACATATAATATTTACAAAAATATATAATCTCTAGACTGTAATATAATTATCTATATGTACATATATCTCATATTTCAGGTAGAGTGCCTTAAAACTAGTTAAAGACACATCTCAGGCACACTGTACCTGAGATATGATACAGAAAGTTAAAAAATGGCAAATTGGCATACTGTAGCCATAACAAAATTTTTGGCACTGTACTCGAGATACATACAATTTATAAAAAAAAAATTTATATTTTTTTAAATAATTAAATAAACACATTGAAACATAATTATAATCTAATATAAATCTTAAACTGTTATTCAAATTTAAAACACTACATCAACAAAAATCTTATGAGCTTATCAAAGTATAAACTCAAAAATTATTAGTTAAATAATAAGTGATTCATAAATAAAATTATAAATCATATAATGTATAAACAATCTTCGATCTCATTAATTATTAATAAGTTAGTACTCTTTATATGATGAACAAGGCCATCAATACAAAAATTAATTTTATTTTTAAAAATTATTTTATTAAAAATAATTAAATTAAATTTTAAAAATTTAAATTTAAATGAATTAAGATTATTAAATAATTTTTATAATAATTGAGTATTTTTTATATTTAAAATTTAAAATTTTAATAATTAAAAAATAATAAAAATAAAATAATTTCATTTTTAGATCATATGTGTTATAGTTTATTTTATTAATAATTTAAATATAGGCAAATTTTATTGTAAATAAAGAAGAAACTAAATTAAATAGATATTACGAAAAATATTTTATATTAGTAAGAAAATTAAATAATAATAAGTCTTGAAATATTAATTATAATAAAATAATAAAAAATACTGTAATAAAAAATAGTACATTAATTAAATAATTCATAAGTAAAATATAAAAGAATAAAGGTTAGATATATTATTTAATAAATTTTTTTATAAATTATATGTATTTCGAGTACAATGTCAGAAATTTTATTATAGCTATATCCAAGATATAGTACACTTAATTTTTTTTTTAACTTTATGTATCATATCTTGGGTGCAGTGTATTCGAGATACGTTTTTGATTTATTTTTAAATTATGTATTTAGAATATGAAAAGTGTGTGCATATAGATAAATATACTATAGATTATACATTTTTATAAATATTATATTTAAATAATTTAAATAAAAACCTAAAAAATATGATTAGAAAATATTAAAATTTTGAATATTAGATTTTAAAATATGAATAAATTATTTTTGTTTAAAAAAATATTGGCTCTATACGTATAATCGTTAATAAATTAATGATATCTCATTTAAAATATAATAAAAAATGATTGTGAACTTCTTATTAAACATGTGTGTGGCAATGAGGCGGGTAGGAGTAAATTTTTGTCCTATCCTATCTCGTCATATCTTATAATAATTTGTATAGAATCTGTTTTATCCTTATTTGCAAATATTAAAATTTATACTCTAATTCATTTCTGGAAATACCTGTTCTGCATTACTTTTTAAAAAATTTAAGAATAATACAATTTTAAACAATATTATTAATAATTATAAATATATCGGCTCAAATATTTTTAAAATTTTTCCCGCCTAAAATTTCATCCTACCAGAAAAAACCTGCTTCGATCGGGTAAGGGTAGGGTGGGCCTATGAGTTCGGATAGTATTACCACCTATGAAGCAAAGACACTTTTATGGAATTGTTGTATCCGCATGTCGGACACATTTTGGATATGACAATCATCGACACTCGTTGGACATGCGTGTCTTCGATGTCCAACGAACCGTATCTTAGTAAAAATAAAAAAATTTTTGCCCAACAAATTTGGATATATCTAAAAATATCATCATATGTCAATGTATTTAGTTTTATTCTTAATATTATTCTTGAAATGAGTTTTAGAAATAGTATATATTATTATTTATTAAAATAAAAAATATTTTAAATATTTTATATAATTAAAGATTAATTTATATTTTGATGTCAATAAAATATCAAAATATCATTATAATTTATCTAAAAATTCATTTATATATATATATATATATATCGTATTCTTATATTTTATAAAAAATTAAAATTTGTTTATCTGTATATCTTGTATCGTATAGTATTACGTATTAGTATATGGATTTATGCATAATAGAATGTCATTCCTATTTAATCAATAATAACTAAATTTAGAATTTCTCATCGTAACTGAGTTAAACACAATATATATATATATATAAAATCTCTTAGTACATGAATAAATATTTGATATGGTCTGAATTCCAAAAATAGTGTTTTGCTAAACATGAAAATTAATAAGAGATGCCCGACATGGTGATTGAGCATCCGTGAAGGGTCACGTAAAGAGCACCCCCACCAAAATCGCGAGGAATCAATTAAAGGCCCAAAGGCAATGGGTCATGAGAAAAGTTCCCTTTATGTGATCACTTTTTCTCTTTGTATTGTTGTGTCTTTTATTTATATTCCTACCTATCTATAATTCTGAGTCTCGGGGTGACCAAACTTACCATCGAATATAATATATATATATATATATATATATATATATATATATATATATATATATACACACACTTATATCTGTATGTGTGTGTGTTTTATATATTTTTATAAGAAAAATTGTGATTTTTGTTGAGATGTTAAGGATGTAATTCTTCACCTTCTACCGGTATTTTTCTTCTTTGAAAAATGATATTTATATTTTTTAAATAGTTTTTAACTTAATTTAATATACTGATTAGCGTAAAAAAATTTATATAATTATTTAATCAGATTATATATTTTTAAATATTTTTTAAATAATAAATTTAAAAATTAATTAATGCAATTAATTATTTGTGAAAAAGACTTTTATTCTAAAAATACATAAAAATTAAATTTACATTTTTAGTATATCTTTTGTTATTGTATAAAAGACATATTTTTTATTTTCTATTAATTCTTATAAATTATTTTTAGAATAATTATCTAAATTAATCATTGAAAATTTTAAAATCAGACACTTTAATTCCACAGATTTTAAAATACACAAATTAGTCTTCAATGTTTATTTTCGTTAGACAATACAATCTTCCTTTATTAGTCACTAACAGTGATACCTAGAACGTTAATCCGTATATGTGGTTGTTATGGGAAATGGATCCTCTCAATTGTAAAAAAAAAAAAAATTGAGAGTGAAAGATGTGAACTCTAACTCTTTATTGTTCTCTCTTTCATATTTATTCTTGATTCTACTTATAAAATTAATAGTGAGAAATCACATTTTACTCTCTCAATTATTAAAAAAATTGAAAAAATCTATTTCCATGGTTATGTATATGCAATTTGAAATCATTCTCTAGAATGAAATATAAAATGTCTCAAAAATTTAAAAAAAAATCTCAAAATAATTCTTAAAAAAATTTAAAACTTTTGAAACAGTTCTTTTGAATTATTTATATATAATTATTTTAAATTAATAAATTTTAATTTTTAATATTTTCAGTATATTTATCCTAAATTTGATTATTTTATATATAATTTTTTATATAGTTTTAAAATAAATTATAAATTAATTTTGACAAGACAATTTTTTGTTATAAAAAACATATGTATTTATATACATAACGATTAATTTGGTTACTGATTTTGAGTATGTTTATAATATTTTTGTATATCTAAATATGAGATATGAGGACTGATGTGTTGGATTTCTGTTCATCTAAAACCAAATTTTTTATTGGCACAACTAAGTTATAGATTTTAGATAACCAAATAGAAAAAAAAAAAAACCCGTAGTACCTCGTTGGTTTTTATTTTTTTTCAATAATTTTTATTTTCAAAATTCTTTAAAAAAACTGAAAATAGTAAAAACAAAAATTCTGATATTTTTACTATGTTCAATTTCAAAAATATTTTATATAACATAGTTATTTTAGTCGTTTCGTAACAAAATTTTGAAAGTATAAAACACTAAAAATGAAAAAAAAAAAAATCAGAGTGATAACTACAAAATTGAATAGATGTAATGGCTTTTGAAATGATCATCCCATGAGATAACTCCTCTTTGCCCTCAAAACAGTTCCAAAAAAAGTTGTTGGCCGTAATTCGAGTCATAGTTATCAGAATCGAACCGGTAATTGATCCGTTCATACGACTGGGTCACTGGGTTATTGGTTCAATCGGTGAGTTACTGGTTCAACCGGTTAATTCGGTCATAATTAAATAAAAATATAAAATTATAAAAAAAATAAAATTAAAAATTAAATACATATTTTTAAAAATATATTAATAATAATTAAATATCAATTCTTAGATATAATTTATACTGCAAAAAGACATAATAAATTAGTCACTAATATAAAATATTTTTTTAATTTAAATGAACAAAAAAATAAAAAATAATACAATCAATATCAATATATTTATATACTATGTGTTGTTACTTGTTTGGTATTCATGTGAATCCATGTTTAAAACTATAAAAAAATAAAAAAATCATTCAGGTTTGTTATATATATATTTTTTGTTAATTATCTTTATCAGAAACATGATTGGCATAGTTGCAAAAGGGGAGGGAATGCACTTACACGGTCCTGTGTTCGATCCACACGCTAAGCATTTTTTGGGTAGTGGAGGGAGATCCTATAATGGTTCGGCGGCCCGCGGATGTACCATAAACCCGCGGCGGGTTTATCGCGAACCGACCGGTTTTCCACGGGTTTGACCACGGTTGACCGGTTCAAAAACTTATTCAGTCCAACTTACAAATCGAACTGGCCAGACCACCGATTCACCGGTTTTCCGGTCGAACCGGCCGGTCCGGTCCGGTTCTGATAACTATGATTCGAGTAGTGATTGTAGAATATTCCATCACTAAAATATTTTGATTTTTATTACTTGGAATTTACCCTAACACAATCCGACCTTATTGAACCAATAAAGTAGCTTGACTCTACCAACAATTATTCAATGTCTTTATGCAGGCATGATTATTGCTTCATTAGGTTTGAAATTTGAAACCCGAATTAAATGTTTTTAAGGAAACCAAGTAGCAGTTGGATTAGGCTTCTTTGTTTAAAAGATGTTTAAATATTTTTTTTCCATGATAAAGGGGAAGACTGAGTTAACAACACGACTATCTCACATTATTTTGCAAGAGTATTCTTTTTTTTTTTCGTGATAGTGAAAGAGTATTCTTTATTTATAGGAAACAAACAAAACAAAAATTCCACGACCAAAAATATAGAAAAACAAAGTGGGAGTCCAAGGCCGATATGTTTTATTTTGGATTTTTTATTTTAATAAATAAATAAATTATAATAATTATAGAAATAAATATTTTAAAAAATATTTATCAAAATAAATACTTCTCTTATTTCGTTTACATTGTAAACGAAATAATTTTGTACGTATCGTTTACAGTGTAAACGATGAGATAAGACAGATAGACGCACGAATTTTTTATTTTTCAAATTTAAATCAATACAATTGTATCATAATTTAATCTAAAATTTTTTATGTATTTTTTTAGTACTAATTGATCAAACATATCTATTTTAATCTCTTCTACTAACCTTTTTAAGTACTAATTGCATGTTAAAGTTTGGACTATTGATATTATTAATATTTTTTATTATTTTCAAAAAAATATTTTTTTTTGCAAATATATGTATCTTGTTTACACTATAAACAAGATATACACGTGTTACGTCCATCTGTCTTATCTCGTTTACACTGTAAAATAAAAAATCCTTTTATTTTTGGTTAGGCAAGACCAATGTTCTTACTCCTACTTTTAGAAAGAAAAGTGGGTGGATTCAGCCCACGAGAGGGCCTTTGGAACTTTTAGATTCTATCCCCTACCATGACAAAAAAAAATAATAAATAAATAAAAAAGATTATATCCTCTACAGTGAATGCATTATAACTTATAGAGTAAATTATCATTTTTACACACGAAAGTTGAATACGCTGACACATCTATCCATAAAAAAAGAAAATTACCATTTGTACCCATAAAACATGAATTTCATACAACAAAATTATCCATACACTAAAAAATCACATAAAAGCACCAAATTATCCTTATCATCAACTGCATCATCTTCCTCCCCCCTCCCCACCTAACCACTCTATCATCTTCATCTACTCATCACCTTACCACCACCACCACCACTAACCCCAAATTGCCTCTATTTCTATTTTTGCACTTCCACTGTCAGCGACCATCCCTCATTCTCTCTTTCCCTGTCCCGCCCTTGCCGACTAGAAGACCTTCACACCAGCCTCTGCTTCGCCGCCGCCAGCAACCCTAGAGCCGCAGTGCCCCCGTCTCCTCTCTTCACCGCCGACTACCTTCACTTACCGTGGCTACCTTCTCCTCATCACCGAACCAGCGCCAGCTGCCACCACCACAGTCCTGTTTGCGAACCAAAATCGCGGCGAGCTCTCTCTCTCTTTCTGCCTCTTTCGCCATTTTTCTTTTCTCCTAGAAAAAGTGAATCCAAATACTTGAGGCTTCTGTGTTTGGTTGTTCAGATTTGATCCTTTCTCTTTACTCTCTTCACACCTTGGATCTGTGTCCTTTTCCGGCCTATTTCTGTTAGCTTTCTCCACGACACCCTTTTCATTGTTTTGTTTCCTCAAACAACTTCACACTCAGCTAAAACCAAGATCCAATTTTGACTCTCATCCATCATCATCCATTTTAAATCCTTCTTTGGGTTGATTTTGATTTCTCCAAAGGTAATTTTTTTCCAAGTTAATTCATAAGGTCACTACTTTTTAATGCAATGTGCATTAATTGAGGCAATGAAGGTTATGATGATGAAGGAGTGACAATGAGGTGGTTTGTGGCAAATGTGTTTCGTAGCAGAGAAATGGAGGTTAGATAGAAGGGTGTTCAGGTGATGCACAGAGAGAGATGGGGGGGATGATGGTGGTAGTGGTAATAATAAGGATAATTTGGGGTTTTTAGATAATTTTTTAGTGTTTGGATAATTTTGTTGTGCGGAACTCATGTTCATGGGTATAAATGGTAATTTTTTTCTTCTATGGGTATATGTGTCAGCGTTTTCAACTTTTGTGGGTAGAAATGGTAGTTTACACTAACTTATATCTAGACCAAAATTAAATTCTCACTTTGTTGTAGTGGTCAACCTAGAGAACCCTTGCTTTATGGTTTTTGGTTTTTTATTTAAATAAATATACTAATTATATTATTTCTTGATATACACAAAAATAAAAGCTTTGACGTAAATTTGCAATAGTGTTTCACTGTGTTATGGTTAAGGTTTTGAAAACCGAACCAGTCATTGAATCGCTCTAGTTACTGGTTCACTAATTTATTAGTTCAACCGATTCAATCATGGTTCAACCAAAAAAACTATTTTATAAACACTTGATTCTATAAAAATTTAGTGAATAGAGCAACTAGTTCTAAACACTCTTCTACTGCATTTTTTTACTTCAAAAGGGGATCATAAACAACTAGTTCTATAAATAAACAAACTATAATGATATACAATGACAAAAATAAGCCAATGATGAAATAATAGAAGATTTCTCTCTTCAATTCTATGTTCAAGCTTGTAGCAGACCAGAATCAACAGAGTAATATCATTGAAATAGTCTTCCTTTTTAATTATTATATACCTTAGAATTTTCTACAAAATGAAAATTGAACACAACACACAACCTTAAAACAAAAACAAAACAACACTCAGAATCATCACCTCTTCCAAACACAGCCTTAAAATAAAATAGAATAACATTCAGAGTTTGAGCATTGATCACAAGAAATTAATTCCTGAAACAAAACAAAAACAACAAAACAACATTCAAAGTTTGAGCATTGATCACAAGAAATTGATTTTTGAAACAAAACAAACAATCAACAAAACAATGAAAACGGAATTTTTTTTCCTGGAGAAGAAGAAAACAATGGAACCATGAAGCATATAATAAATCAATGATCACTAATATCCAGCAATAATCTCAAAGACAACAATAAATACACAACAACAATTTAGCAAATAAACAAGAACAAGAGCTAAATAGAAAATCTAACAAATTAAATCGCAGCAACCTAACAATTTAGCAAATTAAAACAAGAGCAGCCCAACAATTTAGCAAATTATCAAGTTAACAAGTTCAAGAACAGAAAATCACAACAAAAAACAAAAAAATTAAAAGCAACAGAAGAACAACAACACAAGAACAATTAGCAAATTAACAAGTTCACAATAATAGTTAAAATTTACCAGAACAACACTAATGTAAGTGGAATCATCATGCTAATATATTTTCTACAAAGATGCTATTTGTGCAGCTAAAATTTCCTAATTACTAAGATCCAATTATTCTAATTTCACATGAAATTAACTTACTAAGTTTTTAAAAGCTAGAAATTATAAAACCAACCAGAAATATAGTTGAAGCATTTCATTAAACATGTTGGGTGTGGTAAAATTAAAACGAAATAAGAGAATGCAAAGCTTAATATTAATGTGATAGAGAAGAGAACATAACTATTGTAACTTTAATTCAGTCTATGAAAAAAATTCAAACCACTACCAAATCAAATAGTTACTTATTGTAATAGAAATCAGAAGTTGAAGAGTTTGAAACAGAATATTGGTGTTGTAAGTGTAATATTACAAAAAAACAAAATTCATACCTAAGGTTAGAAGATGGAAGTCTGGAAAAATACAGAGCTGGCGGGGATAGGGATAGTGGCTAGCAAGATGTGGCTGAAGGGTCGGTAGGGTTGAATAGAGCTGGCGCTGACAGTCCCTAACTGCGTGACGGAAAGTGGCGTTGGAGGTGGCTGTGATTTTCGAAGGCTGACATGGCAAGGGAGCGTGGCTGCACGAACAGTGGTGGTGGCTGGACGGAAGTTGCGCCAAAAGCTCGAGGTGGAGACCAGAGACGTGAGAACTGAAAGCGAGAGGTGAGAGTGAACTGTGGAGGCTCGAGAGGAGAGGGGTGAGTGGGTCTGTGGGTGAGACTAGAGTTCGTTCCCCTTTGGCCCTTTCTTCAACATGTAAAACGCAGCATTTTGCCAGCCAATTTAAAAAACCGGCCGGGTCACGGTTCGGTTCGATCGACCGGTTCCCAGCCAGTTCGGCGGTCCAACTTTGGTTTCTAAATCTGTCAATTTCGCCATCTGCCCAAACCGAATTTGTTAACGGTTCACAGTTTGACCGGTTTGTCCGGCCAGTTCGAACTGATTTTCAGAACAGTTAAACTATTCAAAGCATTTCGCATTTTCATGCTAGAATTTGTATGCATAGATAGTTCCATTTTTCATGGCTGTGTTGCAACATGTTAGTGAATTTTTTTATAGTACTATTCTCCAAGCAATTCACAACAAGAAATTGGGATTTGAGGCATGTTTTTATGTTACATAATTTTTTCGAGGAGGTGTAGCGAAATGAGTGTATTTTTTGAAATGCAATCATCTGTTGTGACATGTATGAGAAAAATCTGTAATTAATTCTGAATGCTCACCACTATATATAGGACTAGATGTTCATCACTTCAAGTTAATCAAAAGTTTCGGTACTGGTTCCTTAAATGTCAATGAATCAAAGAAAAATTTTTAATGATAATAGTAGAAACAGTGCAGTTTAGTGTTTTTTTTGAAAGGGGATAAATTGTATTAAAAAAGCAGAACTCAAAACATTCAAATGGGCCAAATTAGTTACATGTTTAGGAGCTTCTTTCAACCATATAACATTTGGTTAGGTCAAAGTTAATTTGGTCAAAGCATAAACTACTCTATTCTCCTCCTTTTCTACATGAGAAATGTGAACAAGTCTAAATTTACCTAAAGCATCTTTACAATTTGACACTAAAGTTCTAAAATAATTTCTATGAATGTTATTCTCCTTCAAGGCTCTAATAACGTCCATGTTATCACCTTCTAAGACTATATCAAAAAACAACAATCCAAGGCCAAGTTGAGGGATTCATAAATCGCTATTTTACAGTTTATCTTAGGCTTATTTCAGTAAATTTTACCCATTATTCTCACACTTATTCATGCAAATTGCATGTTTTATATTTTCCTTCCTGATTTTGTGCTATGATTGAAAACATGCTTCTTTGTCATTAATTTCACTATTTTTAATCCTCTCTTATTCCCATTCGATGCCGTGATATGTGTGTTCAGTGTCTTCAGAGATTACAGGACATGAATGGCATAGAGGATGGAAAAAAAGCATGCAAAAGAGGAAGGAAGACAAGGAATTAAAGTTTTCATCGGCGAGCAACTACGCGCACGTGCGAAGCACGCGTACGCGTGGTTAGGAGAAAAAGTGCGTACGCGTGAAAGGCCGTCACGTGCTGCATATCAGAATTCGCTGGGAGCGATTTCTGGGCTCCTTTTTGACCCAGTTTCAGGCCCAAAATTCCAAATTAGAGGCTGCAGAGTGGAGCAGATGGGGGACACTTCTCATTCACATAATTTTAGGTTTAGATGTAGTTTTCTAGAGAGAGAGGCTCTCTTCTCTCTCTAGGTTTTAGGTTTTTAAGTTTATTTCTTCTCAATTTCAAAATTCTACTTTGGTTCAATTTAGGTTTCTTCTACTTTAATTGTTCTAGTACTTTGATTTATTTATTTCTCTATTTGATTTGTTTATTTCCCCAATTAGGTTTATGAACTTCATGTTAGATTCAATTTCTTATTAATGCAATTTGAGGTATTTCATATTTATTGCTTCTCTCTTAATTTGTCATTGTTGTCTTGCAATTGGGTATCTTAGATTTTATTATCTCTTATTATTTTTTATGTTTTTATTTTGTACCTTCCAAGTGTTTGACAAAATGCTTGGTTAGATTTTAAATTAACTTTTTATGTTCTTAGCTTAGATTGAGTAATTAGAGACCCTTGATTTGTCAAAGTCTCTTGTTGGTTAGTGATTGAAACTTGCTAGTTGGCTTGAGCATCACTAACGCTAGTCTTTGACTAGGACTTGTGAACTTAAGTTAACTTTACTCACTTGACTTTCCTTCATTGTTAGAGGTTAACCAAGTGATAGCAAAAAGGCAATTACCATCACAAGTGACTATGATAATAGGGATAGGAATTCTAATTATCAATCCTTGCTAGGACTTTTCTTAATTATTAGTTTATCTTCTTGTCATTTACATTCCTTGTTCAACAATTAAAAACCCAAAAAGATACAATCTCATAACCAATTATAAGTATACTTCCCTGTGATTCCTTGAGAGACGACCTGAGGTTTAATACTTCAGTTTATTTTTATTGGGTTTGTTACTTGTGACAAACAATTTTTTTGTATGAAAGGATTTTAGTTTGTTTAGAAACTATACTTGCAACGAGAATTTATTTGTGAAATTCTAAACCATCAAAAATTTGCTCATCAAAATGGCACCATTGTCGGGGAATTGCAAACGTGTGCCTTATTATTGGTTATTGTATATATTTGCTGTTTACTTGTTTGTTAGTTTTTGTTAGTTTTAGGACTTTGTTGCTTAGTTTTGTTAGTTTTTGTTTTTATTTTATCTTATTGCTATGAATTCTCACCCCTTTGGCTATGAGTTTGGTTCTAATTATCTTATAGGAAATGGCGATTACAATGAGAACATACATCAAGGATGGGACAATCAAAGGTGGGAGGAGCCTCAAGCTTATGATCAACTATTTTGGCAACAACCTCCACCAACGTACTACGAGCAAGAGCCATTCGGTGGTGCATATGAAGACAATACCTATGGTGGACCTCCTTATAGTTACCAACAAGCCCCACCATATGCCTATGAACCCCCTCCTCAATATAATTTTAAACCACCATACTCACAAGCCCCATGTTGTCAAACACCCCTATATGACCCTAACCCATATCCCCCATACCAAGAGCCTTTTGAGCCCTATGAACCATACTTAGAATCACCTCCATTCCAACACAATTACTCCCAAGAACCACTACCTCAATATACACCACATCTATATCCCTATCAAGATGAACTATCTCCATTTTATGAACCTCCTTCCTATCATGAACCCTTCTTTCCATACAATGAACCCTCATATCCATCCCTACCTCCAATGGATGACATCCTGCGTGATCTTCTTCAAGGGCAAGAGGAGATGAAAAGGAATGTACTAAATTTCACGGCCGCCTTGGATGAGGTAGTAAATCGATTAGCCTCCCAACGTTTGAACACTCAAGGAACTCCTATGGCTACATGTGGAGAATCTAATGAAGAACGTAGCATGAATGAGAAGCTAGAAATTCTGGTGGAAAGTGAGGAATGTGAATTTGTGTTAGAAAAATTGAAAGAAGCTATGCTTGTCAAAGAAGAGGAAGAAGTAGTTGAGGACTTAGGAGATGCTAAACCTCCATGGGAATTTGGAGTTGTAGAGAATTCCTCCAAAAGGATTGAATTTGATGTTGAGGAGGCCAGTGCACAACCTCCAAGGCATGTTCCCTATGAAGAATTGGACGGAATAGCACAAGAAGCAAGTTCCCTTGGTGATAATGATCATGAATCAAGCTCTCCTAGTAATGACTTTGCACCCACAAGTGAAATCCTTGAGTTAGAAGAGCCTTCTCCCGACAAAATTGAAAGCAACATTGAGGTAGATCTCTCTCAACCTTGTATTTATGATTTGAGTAACGGAGAAGAGTTGGATGAATCTGGTGAGGGAGAACTTGAAGGTGAAGAGTCTCTTCAAAAGGTGGAAGTCCTTCGAGAAGAGTGGATGGGAGTTGAGTATGCTTTGTCAAGATCGTTGGAGACTTTTCTACCTAAGTTGCCATCTACTCCTTCATTTGAGTGGGTAAAACTTATCTCTATTAGCATTATTGTCCCACTTGAGTATGCTATACTAGAAACGGATGGCCAACTTAGGAGGCTTTGTGGAATGAAGCGCAAGAGAAGGATGTTTAGTAGTTGGAGTTGCAAATCGAGGCTCATCGAGGTTGAGATTTCAAAAGCTAGATGCAAGGGTCGGGCTAGTGATCCATTGATTGGATCCAAGAGAAGAGTTTGGTACTTTATTGAGAATTTGGATTGCTTACCACCCGATTAGAACAATGATGATCAACTCAAGGACGAGTGTAGAAACAAGATTTGGGATCCCGGCATACAAGAGGATCAACTTTGGGAGCTCAAAACTTGTGAAGAACTTCATCAAGCCTTGGTGAATTCACTTGCAAATGTTGGAGCTTATTCGAAGTCTAAGCGATGGTGGAAGTTTCAAGACGAGTTCAAGCACAAGCCACCATGACAAGGAGCTCGCCAAATGTCCAACTTAAGGACTTTAACTAAAAGTGCTAGGTGGGAGACACCCCCATGGTAAACTCTTCCAATTGTATTCTTTATTTATGTTGGTATTAAATTGAATTTATATTTTTTACTTAGAATTAGTTAGTTTAAGTTTTGGTTTTACTGGTTTAATATTATTTATATTTATTTTGGTAGCTGTTTAGTTCAAAAAAAAGGGGTGTGATGCGTACGTGTCAACGACGTGTACGCGTCTGTGGCAATTTCGCATTTTATGCAAAAGTTACAGAAAGTTGCACGAAAATGGCGCACGCACAATTTCGCCCGACGCATACGCGTGCAGCATGCTTACGCGTCATCTCCATTCCTTTCCACCCACGCACACGTGTCAATGACGCGTACGCGTCGATTTAAATTACATTAGCCCTAACGCGGAGAAACCTCCTCATTCGCGTAAACCCTCCTCACCCCTTTTCAACGTTTCTTCTTCACTTTCTCCCTCCAATTCACAGAGCCCCACTACCTCCATCAACCACCATCGACCTCTTTCCGGTGACCAACCAACCGCTGATCAGACCACTCTTCTCTCCTTCCTCCTTTCTTCCTCTTTTCTTTTCCCCCATTTTTGCCGTTTCTTCTCTCTGTCACCACCACCACCACCACTGCGGCCACGCCCTTGCCACCGGCCTTCTCCATAATCATAAGCACCTCCATTCTCCCTTCTTCTTTATTCTACATTCCTTCTTTCCCTCCCCTCCTTCCATCAAAACCTAGGAACAGAGCTCCATTATTTCTTAACTCGGCGCATCCTTCCTATCAACTCGCCTAGCCTTGCACCAACTCCGCCGCTTGGCTCCGACCGACTCTCCATTCACCTTTCCTCTCCCTTGCTCTGTTCCAATTCTGCTTTCCAGGTTCCCCTTTCTGCATTTCTTTTCTTATCTTATTGTTATGTTTAAGTAATTTAGTTAGTAATGTTTAATTTTTGTTTAGTTTAGTTAGATTAAAAATGCATGTTAGTTGATTAGGTTATTAGAGAATCTGGCGTGGATAGTGGATTTAGGTTTATCATATTGCTGTTCATGCTGTCTGGAATAGTTTATATTGATTTGTTTATTAAGTGATGATAACATCGCTTTACTCATTGCAAATCTTTGTGCTTAGCCCGCGTTGATGCTCATTAAATTATTGATTATGCCTGCTACTGTTCAAAGTGGATTGTTCTTTTCCTGGAATTTTGCCCTGGATAAGGATGATCTTGACGAATTTTTGAATTTAAGAGATCACTACTGCTGTATTTCTTTGTTCCAATTTGAACTTGAGCACTTGATTCAAGCGCTTAATTGCTGAATTCATGCTGAATGCTTGTAATTGGTTGTGAATGCAAGCTGGGTGTAATTGTTCGATTTCTTATTGCCTACTTAAATTCAAAGAAACGAACACTGCTAGCTGATTTGTGTTGTTTTATTTTGCCTATTGTTGCCACGAACGATATGGATTTGCTGCTTGTTATACCTGTTTGATTCATTCTAAATTCATATGAGTTATTTTGCTGCTGACTAGTTATCCGAAAACCCTTATTTACTGCCAAAATGCTGCCCAAATTTTTCTAGAAACTATTTTACTTAACTTCCACTCATGATTTGACTTTAGTACTTTTGAATTGTGATTTATTTGGTTTACACCAAAGCCAATTCATGGGGTGATGGATTAGCATTTCCAGTCCTTTTGTTTCCATTTCTATTTGAATTATATTGTTGATGATTTCAATTCTTTTTGTGCTTCTTACATTACATCTTTCATCATCATTCCTTTGCTTTATCTTCATGCAAGTGAGCTCACTTCTTCTTCCACTTTGTGAATTCATTTTGGTTAAGAACTACATTACCATGCCGCTAATTTGAACACACTTTTCTAACTTTTTACTTGCTTGACCTTCTGACCTTTCTTTTATTTTTCAACTAACTCTTTTAGTTTCTTTCGAGGCATGGTACTTGTTTCTTAACAAACAAGCTTTCCGAATTTTATTGTATAGATTCTTGGATTGTGCTTCTGATTGATTTATGAATTTTACTTTTCTTCCATTCCAGGGATTTACCTTTTTTGCTATCTTTATGAATATACCTCAATATCCTTTTGTTCCTGGCTTTCTGTCTGCTTGCTTATTTATCTGCTTTTATTCCCTCTGTTTTATTTGATAATTTGTACTCTGGGAATTCTGTTTTCAGGATGTCTGATAGAGGGAAAGCTAAGGTCACCTCTCGAAAGAGGAAGAAAGCTCAGTCTTCCACTACCTCTCTTTTCTCCGATTATGCCAAGAACCCTCTTTCAGAGAAGGATAAAGCAGATCAGTCCCTACCTCCTACTAATGCAGACATGTTTCCTAACCTGTACTGTGAAGTCTGTTTCCCGACCTACCGGACAAAGAATCTCAACATAGAGAAGAAACTGGCCATTCCCGCCAATCTGAGGCAATCTATTGAGAACAACATTGAGGGAATGGGCAGCTTTTGTGGATAGGGAGCTAGGTAGGGTGAACACATCATGGGTCCGGGAGTTTTACTGTAATTTCTTCAGACCGACCATTGAATCGGTTTACCTGAGTGGAGGTCAGATTTTGATGCATAAGGTTTACATTGAGCAGGCACTCCCCTGTCGGCCCAAAGTGAGTGAGAAAAATGCGTATCAGCTGGCTGAGGAGGAGATAGCTTGCTTGACATATAATTATGATGCCTTGAGGGGTATTGTTGCCACCCCGGACGCCCCTTGGAAGATGGATGCTGATAACAAGAAACCCAAGGGGATGCTATTTACCCATCTAACGCGGGAGGCTAGGACATGACAGCAGATCCTTGCCCACTATGTCATGCCGACCACACATTTTACTGAGATTCCGGTGGATATGCTCGTCCTTATTAGATGTATTATGGAGGGGAAGGAGGTATACTTTCCCCGACTGATCAGGAGATTTATGTGGTGAGCACATATCCGAGGCACACTCCCATTCTCAACTTTGGTCACTGAGATGGCTCGGCGAGCCGGTGCTCTATGGAGAGCGAATGACGTGTCACCACCACCCCCAGTCGATGAAAAGGATAACTTTAATCCATGGGGGACTTGGGTGAATGAGAAGCCACCATCCCAGCGTCGATCTCGAGCCAGAGCTTCAGCAGCAGCGACACATGGTCCTTCATCTTCTTCAGCTGTAGCGGGCCTATCTGCATCAGCAGCACCTATTGCACCACCACCGCTAGCACCTCAGCTGACATATCTACTAGTATAGCATCTTTTTCGATACATGGAGCGTAGTGAGCGCCGCATCATGCGACACCTTGATCGAGTGGATTAGATGCTTGTAGCACAGGGCGCCGAGATGCCCTTGATGATGACCCTTCTTCTGCAGAGGAGGAAGAACATGAGGAGGAGCAGGCTCAACAGCCAGAGGCACCCACACAGACCCAGGCTACCCCAGAGGCGCAGCAGACCTCCGTGGAGCCACAGCCTCAGCCCCAGTCAGATGCGACCGTTGACCCTCACCCTGAGTCCGAGCAGTAGCATCGAGGATGATGCTATGATTCAAGTATGGGGAGGTCGCCGTCTCCGGCGGACTATATTTTGGTGAACTATATCAGACTTTTGTTCTATTTTGCTTTATTTTGTATTTTGCTTTATTTTGTTTATTCTTCTTTTAGTACTTGCACATTTTTATTTTATTGTACTTTTGTTTATTTTTACTTTGTTGCATTTTGCACTTTGAGCTTGTATATATCTTAGATATTTAGCTTGAATTGCACTTTTAGCTTATTAGTTGTGATTTGGAAAAATGTGGATTATTGAGCTTAGTTTACCCTTTTGCATATGAGAATTTAGTTTCATTGAAAATAGGGAGTAAACTAAAAACTCTTAGCATTTCATAATCGCAACATTTCATTTAGTATATATATAATAATAAATATTAGTCAATTTGTTGAAGATTTCAAGAAATACATTTTTCTTAGAACGGGCATTTAAGATTCACATTGATCTGAGTTAAAACTTTTTGAAACTTGCATGATATATATATATATATATATATATATATATATATATATATATATAGTTTGGAAAATGGTATTTGAGCTAAGAACAGACAACCCGTGAGTTTTGAGCTTAATTGCATGGTTACATTATTTAACCATGGTTTTTATTCTTGTGTATTTTCCTCTCTATGATTGCAATCTTTAGTTTGTTCCATTCTATATGTCTATTATTTAGTGTATGTTCCTGCATATATGTGATTGAGGCCATCATTTAATATTAGCACACTAAAAGTGAGATTTTGGGTGGCTAAGCTTGACTTTAGAATTGTATAAGAGTGTGTGTATGTGTTAGGTGAGAACTTAAGTTAGTCAAAGATTCATATGATAGCTCACTTGGCCATACATATATCCTCACCCTTACCTTAGCCCCATAACAACCTTGAAAAGCCCTCATGATATTTGCATTTGTACACTTGATAATTGTTGATTGATTAGATGAAGAACAAAATTTTAGAAAGCATGATTAGAGGAGATTTGAGAGGTTTAATCCCAAACACTTGAGTGATTAGAGTGCATACACAAATCCAGTGAGGGTTCAATTCTTCATTTCCATATTTCCATATTTAATCATTGGTTGTCTTGCAAGTTTGTGAACTTTTTTTATTAACTCAACTCAATTGTGAATATGCTTTGATATGATTGATTTATCCCTTGATTGTGCACATATGAATTCTTAGAAATTTGACTCACTTTGACCACACACACACACACACACACACACACACACACACACACACACACACACACACACATAGTAATTAGAATAGCAAGATGCATTTAGATAGGTTGCATTGTATAAGTTCTACCTTTTTGCCTTCACTCTTTTAGTTCTCTTGAGGTTAGCATGAGGACATGCTAATATTTTAGTGTGGGGAGTGATGAACGAATAATTTATACGCTTTTTGGCATTGTTTTTAGGTAGTTTTTAGCATATTTTAGTGACTTTTTAGTATGTTTTTATTATTTTTTATGCAAAAATCACATTTCTAGACTTTACTATGATTTTGTGTGTTTTTCTGTAATTTTAGATATTTTATGGCTGAAATTGAGGGACCTGAGCAAAAGTCTGATTCAGAGGCTGAGAAAGGACTGCAGATGTTGTTGGATTTTGACCCTCTTGCACTCGAAGTAAATTTTCTGGGGCTACAGAAGCCCAATTGGTGCACTCTAAATTTCGTTAAAAAGTTGACATCTTGGGCTTTCCAGCAATGTATAATAGTCCATTCTTTGCCCGAGATTTGATGGCCTAACCCGGCGTTAAAAGACCCATCAGAGACTCTTTTCTGGCGTAAAACGCCGGAATTGACACCAAAACTGGAGTTAAACGCCCAAACTGGCATCCAAGCTGGCGTTTAACTCCAAGAATGGCCTATGCATGTGGAAGCTTCAAAGCTCAGCCCAAACACACACCAAGTGGGCCCCGAAAGTGGATTTCTGCACTATCTGCACTTAGTTACTTATATTCTGTAAACCCTAGTAACTAGTTTAGTATAAGTAGCACTTTTTACTATTGTATTTGATCTTTGGACCCCTTTTTCAGACTTTATGCTTGGCTGGCCTCATGGCCATGCCTAGGCTAATTTCTCTTATGTATTTTCCAATGGTGGAGTTTCTACACCTCATAGATTAAGGTGCGGAGCTCTGCTGTTCTTCATGAATTAATGCAAGTACTATTGTTTCTCTTTCAATTCACGCTTACTTCTTCTCCAAGATATACTCTCGTACTTAATTTAGTTAAGTCAGAATGAAGGGGTGACCCGTGACAATCACCCACTATCTTCGTTACTTGCTTAGCCAAGATCCGCGTGCCTGACAACCACAAGCGGTCTACATGATGTTCAACGTAGTCATTGGACGACAGCCGGAGTATAGTCTCTTGGGTTTCTGATCCACGGACCGAGTCCGTGAGGTTAGAACCTTCATGGTATAGGCTAGAACTAATTGGCAGCATTTCCGAGATTTGGAAAGTCTAAACCTTGTATGTGGTATTTCGAGTAGAATCTGGGAATGGATGACTGTGACGAGCTTCAAACTCACGAATGTTGGGCACATTGATAGTGTGCAAAAGGATAGAGAGATCCTATTTCGACACAAGTGAGAACCGGCAGATGATTAGCCGTGCGGTAGCTGTACCTGGTATTTTTCATCTGAGACGAGAAATCTGACAGTTGATTAGCCGTGCAGAAACCATACTTGGACCATTTTCACAGAGAGGAACATATAGCTTGCCATGGAAGGGAGCACGCATGATTGGATGAAGACAATAGGAAAGCAGGGGTTCAGAAGCAACAAAGCATCTCCAAACACTTATCTGAAATTCCCACCAATGAATTACATAAGTATCTTTATTTTAATTTGCATTTTATTTATCTTTCAATTATCAAAACTCATAACCAATTGAATCCGCCTGACTAAGATTTACAGGATGACCATAGCTTGCTTCAAGCCGGCAATCTCCGTGGGATCGACCCTTTCTCGCGTAAGGTTTTATTACTTGGATGACCCAGTGCACTTGCTGGTTAGTTGTACCGGAGTTGTGAAAAGTGTGATCACAATTCCATGCACCAAGTTTTTGG
Organism: Arachis stenosperma; assembly: GCF_014773155.1. Taxonomy (NCBI): domain Eukaryota; kingdom Viridiplantae; phylum Streptophyta; class Magnoliopsida; order Fabales; family Fabaceae; genus Arachis; species Arachis stenosperma. The sequence goes on from NC_080377.1 coordinate 82,875,765, forward strand.
CGCTGTTGCCGGAGATTGTTCGAGTTTGGACAACTGACGGTTCATCTTGTTGCTTAGATTAAGTAATCTTCTTTCTTGTTTCAACCTTTATTTTCTTTTCAAAAAGTTTTCAAAAAAAAAAAAAAATACAAAAAATTAATAAAATCATAAAAAACAAAAAATTTTTTGTGTTTCTTGTTTGAGTCTTGTGTCAAATTTTAAGTTTGGTGTCTTGCATGTCTCTCTTTTCTTAAAAATTTTCAAAAATATATTCTTGATGTTCATCTTGATCTTCAAAGTGTTCTTGGTGTTCATCTTGACATTCAAAGTGTTCTTGCATGCATTATTTATTTTGATCTTAAATTTTTATGTTTTGTTTCATTTTGTTGTTTTTCTCTCTCATCATTAAAAATTCAAAAGTCAAAAAATATCTTTTCCTTATTCTTCTCATAATTTTTGAAATTTTGAGTTGACTTGGTCAAAAATTTTTAAAATTTAGTTGTTTCTTATTAGTCAAGTCAAAATTTCAATTTAAAAACTTTATCTTTTCAAATCTTTTTCAAAATTAATTCTTTTTCATTTTTTTTATGATTTTCGAATTTCATTCCTAAAATTTTTCAAAATCTTTTTCATTTTTCTTTTAATGTTTTCAAAAATTTTAAAACTAATTTTTCAAAATCTTTTTCTTAATTTTATTTCATATTTTCGAAAATCCTTGCTAACAATTAATGTTTTGATTAAAAAATTTCAAGTTTGTTACTTGTTAAGAAAAGTTCAATCTTTAAATTCTAGAATCATATCTTTTAGTTTCTTGTTAATCAAGTCATCAACTTTAATTTTAAAAATGAAATCTTTTTAATTTCTTTTTCAATTCTTTTTCAAAATAAATTTCAATTATATCTTTTTAAAATTTTAATTTCAAAATCTTTTTCTAACTTCTTATCTTTTCAAAATTATTTTTCAAATCTTTTTTAACTAACTACTTGACTTGTTTGTTTTAATTTTTTAAAAAAAGTTTACTATTTCTTATCTTTTTCAAAACCACCTAACTACCTTTCCACTTCTAATTTTCGAAAATCACTAACCACTTTTTCAAAAATCTTTTTAATTAACTAATTATTTTAGTTTTTATTTTTCTTGTATTTTTTTAATATTTTCTAAACTAACTAAATCAAATATTTTTCTTCTCCCTCTTTTTAAAATTCGAATACTCTCTCTCTCTCATCTCTTTCTATTTATTTTATTTAAGTACTAACACTTCTCATCTAATAATTTGAACCATCTCTCTCTCTCCCTCTGTGTTCGAATTCTTCTTCTTCTTTCTCTACCTCATGCTCCTATTCTTCTTTTCTTCTGACACGTAAATGAATCTCTATACTGTGATATAGAGGATTCTACTACTCCCTTTGTTCTCTTCTTTTTTATATGAGTAGGAACAAGGATAAGGACATTCTTGTTGAAGTTGATCCTGAACCTGAAAGGACTCTGAAGAGGAAGCTAAGAGAAGCTAAGTCACAACACTCCGGAGAGGACCTTACAAAAAATCTCGAAAAAGAAGCAGACATGGCAGCCGGATCCAACAACAATGCTAGAGATGCAAGAAAGATGCTTGGTGACTATACTGTACCAACTTCCAAATTCTATGGAAGGAGCATCTCAATTCCTGCCATTGGAGCAAACAACTTTGAGCTTAAGCCTCAATTAGTTTCTCTAATGCAGCATAATTGCAAGTTTGATGGACTTTCATTGGTAGATCCTCATAAGTTCTTAGTTGAATTCTTGCAAATCTGTGACACTGTTAAGACCAATGGGGTTGATCTCGAGGTCTACAGACTTATGCTTTTCCCCTTTGATATAAGAGACAGAGCTAGGATATGGTTGGACTCATAACCTAGGGAAAGCCTGAACTCTTGGAAAAAGTTAGTCAATGCTTTCTTGGCCAAATTCTTTTCACCTCAAAAGATGAGCAAGTTTATAGTGGAAGTCCAAACCTTCAGACAGAAGGAAGGTGAATCCCTCTATGAAGCTTGGGAAAGATACAAGCAATTAATCAGAAGGTGTCCTTCTGACATGCTTCCAAAATGGAGCATCTTAGGTATATTCTATGATGGTCTGTTTGAATTGTTCAAGATGTCATTGGACCACTCTGCTGGTGGATCTCTTCATCTGAAGAAAACCCCTGCAGAAGCCCAGGAACTCATTGAGATGGTTGCAAATAACCAGTTCATGTACACTTCTGAAAGAAATCCTATGAATAATGGGATGACTAAGAAGAAAGGGTTCTTGAGATTGATACTCTAAATGCCATATTGGCTCAGAACAAAAATATTGACTTAGCAAGTCAATATGATTTCTTAGAATCTGACTGGATTGCAAGCTGCATCCGGCAGTACTAAAGAAGCCTCCTCTGAAGGAAAAGCTTATAACCCTGAGAATCCTGCAATGGAAGAGGTGAATTACCTGGAAGAATCCTATGGAAACACCTATAATTCTTCATGGAGAAATCATCCAAATTTCTCATGGAAGGATCAACAGAAGCCTCAACAAGGCTTTAATAACAATAATGGTGGGAGAAATAGGTTTGGCAATAGCAAGCCTTTTCCATCATCTTCTCAGCAACAGACAGATAATTCTGAGCTGAGCCACTCTGGCTTAGCAAACATAGTCTCTGATCTATCTAAGGCCACTCTCAGTTTCATGACTGAAACAAGGTCCTCCATCAGAAATTTGGAGGCACAAGTGGGTCAGCTGAGTAAAAAAGTTACTGAAACCCCTCCTAGTACTCTCCCAAGCAATACAGAATAGAATCCAAAGAGAGAGTGCAAGGCCATCAATATATCCAAAGTGGCCAAACCTATAGAGGAGGAAAAGGCAGTGATTTCCAGTGAGGAAGACCTCAATGGACGTTCACTGACAACTAAGGAGTTCCCTAATGAGGAACCAAATGAATCTGAAGCTCATACAAAGACCATAGAGATTCCACTGAACTTACTGTTGCCATTCATGAGCTCTGATGAGTATTCTTCCTCTGAAGAAGATGAATATATTGTTGAAGAGTAAGTTGCTCGGTATCTAGGAGCAATCATGAAGCTGAATGCCAAGTTATTTGGTAATGAGCCTTGGGAGGATGAATCTCCGTTGCTCATCAATGAACTGAATGCCTTGGTTTAGCATAAATTACCTCAGAAGAAATCGGATCCCGGAAGGTTCTTAATACCTTGTACCATAGGCACCATGACCTTTGAGAGGGCTCTGTGTAACCTGTGGTCAGGTATAAACCTCATGCCACTCTCTGTAATGGATAAACTAGGAATCTTTGAGGTACAAGCTGCAAGAATCTCACTAGAGATGGTAGACAAATCAATGAAACAGGCTTATGGACTTGTAAAGGATGTCTTAGTGAAGGTTGAAGCCCTTTACATCCCTGCTGATTTCATAATCCTAGACACTGGGAAGGATGAGGATGAATCCATCATCCTTAGAAGACCCTTCCTAGCCACAACAAGGGCTGTGATTGATGTGGACAGAGGAGAGTTAGTCCTTCAATTGAATGAGGACTACCTTGTGTTTAAGGCTCAAGGATCTTCTTCTATAAACATGGAGAAGAAGCATGAAAAGCTTCATCCAATTCTCTCCATACAGAGTCAAGCAGAGCCTCCACACTCAAACTCTAAGTTTGGTGTTGGGTGGCTACAATCATGCTCTGAGCATTTGTGAAGTTCCGTAAGAGCTTACTGCAAGCTATTGACATTAAAGAAGCGCTTATTGGGAGGCAACCCAATCTTATTTATCTATGTTAATTACTTTTTCATTTCATTTTCCATTGTTAGTTGATGTTTTCTTTAAGTTGATGATTATGTGCAGTCACAAAAATAGCTGCAGAATTAAAGCGGAATAAAAAATAGCATAAAAAATAGCACACCCTGGTGGACGAGTTTACTGGCGTTTAAACGCCAGTAAGGATAGCAGAATGGGCATTTAATGCCCAGTCTGGCAGCATTCTGGGCATTAAAAGCCATAATTGGTAGCCAGACTGGCGTTTAACGCCAGAAAAGGGTGTATGGTGTCTGGCTGGCGTTAAACGCCAGTAAGGATGGCAAAATGGGCGTTTAACGCCTAGTCTGGTAGCATTCTGGGTGTTAAATGCCAGAAATGGCACACAGAGGGCGTTTAAATGCCAGAAAGGTGCAGGGAGTAGAATTCCTTGACACCTCAGGATCTGTGGACCCCACATGATCCCCACCTACCCCAACTCTTTTCTCTCCTTTTCACACCTTTCCATAACACTCTTTCCCAAAATAACCTCCATCAGTCACTTCCATTTCTCCTCCAAAACCATCATACAACTCACCTACCCCACCCATTCAAATTCAAACCATCTCCCTCCCAAACCCAACCCCTATTACAAGAATTTCCTCTCCACTCCACTCCTATATTTTCCCCTCATCACTCCTTCATTTTCACACATCATAACCACCTAAAACCCCCTTGGCTGAACCATTCACACACCTCTATCTCCTCCATCTCTTCTTCCTCTAATACTTTTTTTCTTCTTTTGCTCGAGGACGAACAAACTTTTTAAGTTTGGTGTGGAAAAAAGCTCTATTTTTTGTTTTTTCATAACCATTAATGGCACCTAAGGCCGAAGAAACCTCTAGGAAGAGGAAAAGAAAGGCAGTTGCTTCCAACTCCAAGTCATGGGAGATGAAAATATTCATCTCAAAAGCCTATCACTAGAAAGAGGATGGAGCAAACAAGAGAGCCCACTCATAGACCTTAACAAGAACATGAGAAAATTTCTCATCAAGAAATTCCTGAGATACCTCAAGGGATACACTTTCTTCCACAAAGCTATTGGGAGCAACTCAACACCTCTTTAGGAGATTTGAGTTCCAACATGGAGCAACTAAGGATGGAGCACCAAGAGCACTCCATTATCCTCCATGAAATCAGAAAGGACCAAAGAGCTATGAGGGAGGAGCAACAAAGGCAAGGAAGAGATATTGAGGAGCTAAAGCACTCTATAGGATCTTCAAGAGGAAGAACTAGCCGCCGTCACTAAGGTGGACCCGTTCTTTAATTTCCTTGTTATTTGTTTTTCTGTTTTTCATTTCCTATGCTTTATGCTTTGTCTATGTTTGTGTCTTTATTACATGATCATTAGTATCTAGTGTCTATATCTTAAAGCTATGAATGTTCCATGAATCTTTCACCTTTCTTGAATGAAAAAATTTTCTATTTGCAAAAGAACAAGAAGTACATAAATTTTGAATTTTATCTTGAAATTAGTTTAATTATTTTGATGTGGTGGCAATACTTTTTGTTTTCTAATGAATGCTTGAACAGTGCATATTTTTTATGTTGAAGTTTATGAATGTTAAAATTGTTGGCTCTTGAAAGAATAATAAAAAAGAGAAATATTATTGATAATCTGAAAAATCATATAATTGATTCTTGAAGCAAGAAAAAGCAGTGAAAAACACAAAACTTGCTAGAAAAAAAGGCGAAAAATGGCAAAAAAAAAGGAAAAGAAAAAAGCAAGCAGAAAAAGCCAATAGCTCTTTAAACCAAAAGGCAAGAGTGATGAGCGGATAATTTATACGCTTTTTGGCATTGTTTTTAGGTAGTTTTTAGTAAGTTCAAGCTACTTTTAGGGATGTTTTCATTAGTTTTTATGTTAAATTCACATTTTTGGATTTTACTATGAGTTTGTGTGTTTTTCTGTAATTTCAGGTAATTTCTGGCTGAAATTGAGGGACTTGAGCAAAACTCTGAAAAAGGCTGACAAAAGGACTGCTGATGCTGTTGGAATCTGACCTCCCTGTATTCAAAATGGATTTTCTGGAGCTACAGAACTCCAATTGGCGCGCTCTCAACGGCGCTGGAAAGTAGACATCTAGAGCTTTCCAGCAATATATAATAGTCTATACTTTATTCGGAAATTGACGACGTAACTTGGCGTTGAACGACAAGTACATGCTGCTGTCTGGAGTTAAACGCCAGAAACACGTCATGATCCGGAGTTGAACGCCCAAAACACGTTATAACTTGGAGTTCAACTCCAAGAGAAGCCTCAGCTCGTGGATAGATCAAGCTCAGCCCAAGCATACACCAAGTGGGCCCCGGAAGTGGATTTATGCATCAATTACTTACTCATGTAAACCCTAGTAGCTAGTCTAGTATAAATAGGATGATTTACTATTGTATTAGACATCTTTTGACAGTTTAATCTTTTGACTGTTTAGCCTTTGATTATTTGGTCTCTTGATCATTCAGGGGCTGGCCATTCGGCCATGCCTGAACCTTTCACTTATGTATTTTCAACGGTGGAGTTTCTGCACACCATAGATTAAGGGTGTGGAGCTCTGCTGTACCTCAAGTTTCAATACAATTATTATTACTTTCTATTCAATTCTCTTTTATTCTTATTCCAAGATATACGTTGCACAACACTTTGATGAATGTGATGATCCGTGACACTCATCATCATTCTCACCTATGAACGCGCGTGATTGACAACCACTTCCGTTCTACTTTAGGCCGGGCGCATATCTCTTAGATTCCCCAACAGAATCTTCGTGGTATAAGTTAGATAGATGGCGGCATTCATGAGAATCCGGAAGGTCTAAACCTTGTCTGTGGTATTCCGAGTAGGATTCCGGGATTGAATGACTGTGACGAGCTTCAAACTCCTGAAGGCTGGGCGTGATGACAAACGTAAAAGAATCAATGGATTCTACTCCAACCTGATTGAGAACCGACAGATGATTAGCCGTGCTGTGACAGAGCATAGGACCATTTTCACTGAGAGGATGGGATGTAGCCATTGACAACGGTGATGCCCTACATACAGCTTGCCATGGAAAGGAGTAAGAAGGATTGGATGAAAGCAATAAGAAAGTAGAAATTCGAAAGGATTCCAGCATCTCCACACGCCTATTTGAAATTCCCACTATTGATTTACATAAGTATTTCTATCCTTTTTTATTTTCTATTTATTATTAATTATTCGAAAATCCATAAACCAATTTAATCTGCCTAACTGAGAGTTACAAGATGACCATAGCTTGCTTCATACCAACAATCTCTGTGGGATCGACCCTTACTCACGTAAGGTATTACTTGGACGACCCAGTACACTTGCTGGTTTGTTGAACGGAGTTGTGAAAAGAAAGTGCTGAGATAATGTTTTTGTGCACATACCAAAGAGCTAATATTGTTGATCACAATTTCGTCCACCAAAGAGCAAAAAGCCAATAACCCTTTAAACTTAAAGGCAAGGTTAAAAAGGATCCAAGGCTTTGAGCGTTAATGGATAGGAGGGCCCAAAGGAATAAAATCTTGGCCTAAGCAGCTAATTCAAGCTGTCCCTAACCATGTGCTTGTGTCATGAAGGTCCAAGTGAAAAGCTTGAGACTGAGTGGTTAAAGTCGTGATCCAAAGCAAAAAGAGTGTGCTTAAGAACTCTGGGAACCTCTAACTGGGGACTCTAGCAAAGCTGAGTCACAATCTAAAAAGGTTCACCCAGTTGTGTCTGTGGCATTTATGTATCCGGTGGTAATACTGGAAAACAAGATGCTTAGGGTCACGGCCAAGAATCATAAGTAGCTATGCTCAAGAATCAACAAACTAAACTAGGAGAGTGAATAACACTATCTGAATTCTGAGTTCCTATAGATGCCAATCATTCTGAACTTCAAAGGATAAAGTGAGATGCCAAAACTGTTCAGAAGCAAAAAGCTACTAGTCCCGCTCATCTAATTAGAACTAAGCATCATTGATATTTTGAAATTTATTGTATATTCTCTTCTTTTTATCCTATTTTGTTTTTGGTTGCTTGGGGACAAGCAACAATTTAAGTTTGGTGTTGTGATGAGCGGGTAATTTATACGCTTTTTGGCCTTGTTTTTAGGTAGTTTTTAGCATGTTTTAGTTTTTATGCAAAAATCACATTTTTGGACTTTACTATGAGTTTGTATGTTTTTCTATAATTTCAGGTATTTTCTGGCTGAAATTGAGGGACCTGAGCAAAAGTCTGATTCAGAGGCTGAGAAAGGACTGCAGATGCTGTTGGATTCTGACCCTTCTGCACTCAAAGTGAATTTTCTAGAGCTATAGAAGCCTAATTGGCGCGCTCTTAAATGCGTTAGAAAATAGACATCTTGGGCTTTCCAGCAATGGATAATAGTTCATACTTTGTTCGAGATTTGATGGCCCAAATGGCCGTTAAAACGCCCACAAGAGACCCTTTTCTGGCATAGAACACCGAAACTGGCACCAAAACTGGAGTTAAACGCCCAATCTGGCATCCAAGCTAGTGTTTAACTCCAAGAATGGCCTATGCACATGGAAGCTTCAAAGCTCAGCCTAAACACACACCAAGTGGGCTCCGGAAGTGGATTTCTGCACTATCTGCACTTAGTTACTTATTTTCTATAAATCCTAGTAACTAGTTTAGTATAAATAGCACTTTTTATTATTGTATTTGATCTTTGGACCCCTTTTTCAGACTTTATGCTTGGCTGGCCTCACGGCCATGCCTAGGCTATTTTCTCTTATGTATTTTCCAATGGTGGAGTTTCTACACCTCATAGATTAAGGTGCAGAGCTCTGCTGTTCTTCATGAATTAATGCAAGTACTATTGTTTCTCTTTCAATTCACGCTTACTTCCTCTCCAAGATATACTCTCGTACTTAATTCAGTTAAGTCAGAATGAAGGGTGACCCATGACAACCACCCACTATCTTCGTTACTCGCTTAGCCAAGATCCGCGTGCCTAACAACCACAAGCGGTCTACATGATGTTCAACGTAGTCATTGGACGACAGCCGCAGTATAGTCTCTTGGGTCCCTGATCCACGGACCGAGTCCGTGAGGTTAGAACCTTCGTGGTATAGGCTAGAACCAATTGGCAGCATTCCCGAGATCTGGAAAGTCTAAACCTTGTTTGTGGTATTCCGAGTAGGATCTGGGAAAGGATGACTGTGACGAGCTTCAAACTCGTGAATATTGGGCGCAGTGACAGTGTGCAAAAGGATAGAGAGATCCTATTCTGACACAAGTGAGAACCGATAGATGATTAGCCGTGCGGTAGCTGTACCTGGTATTTTTCATTCGAGACGAGAAATCCGACAGTTGATTAGCCGTGAAAAAACCGTACTTGGACCATTTTCACTGAGAGGATCATACAACTTGCCATGGAAGGGAGCACGCATGATTGGATGAAGACAATAGAAAAGCAGAGGTTCAGAAGCAACAAAGCATCTCCAAATGCTTATCTGAAATTCCCACCAATGAATTACTTAAGTATCTTTATTTTAATATGCATTTTATTTATCTTTCAATTATCAAAACTCATAACCAATTGAATCCGCCTGACTAAGATTTACAGGATGACCATAGCTTGCTTTAAGCTGGCAATCTCCGTGGGATCGACCCTTACTCGCGTAAGGTTTTTTACTTGGACGACCCAGTGCACTTGCTGGTTAGTTGTATCAGAGTTGTGAAAAGTCTGATCACAATTCCGTGTACCAGGGAGATTGATAAACCGCTATTTTACAGTTTATCTTAGGCTTATTTCAGTAGATTTTACCCATTATTCACACACTTATTCATGTAAATTGCATGTTTTACATTTTTCTTCCTGATTTTGTGCTATGATTGAAAATACGATTCTTTGGCCTTAAATTCACTATTTTTAATCCACTCTTATTCCCTTTCGATGCCGTGATATGTGTGTTCAGTGTCTTTAGAGATTACAGGGCAGGATTGGCATAGAGGATGGAAAAGAAGCATGCAAATGACGAAGGAAGACAAGGAATTAATGATTTCATGGGCGAGCAACGACGCGCACGCGCGAAGCACGTGTACGCGTGGTTAGGAGAAAAAGCAGCGACAAGTACACGTATAGCACGTATACGCGTGATTAGAGGAATGCACATTGACGCGCACGCGTGGACGACGCGTACGGTGGAAGGCCGTCACGTGCTGCGTATCAGAATTTGCCGGGGGCGATTTCTGGGATCCTTTTTGACCCAGTTTCAGGCCCGAAATTCCAAATTAGAGGCTGCAGAGTGGAGCAAATGGGGGGACATTTCTCATTCACATAATTTTAGGTTTAGATGTAGTTTTCTAGAGAGAGGCTCTCTCCTCTCTCTAGGTTTTAGGTTTTTAGGTTTATTTCTTCTCAATTTCAGAATTCTACCTTGCTTCAATTTAGGTTTCTTCTACTTTAATTGTTCTAGTACTTTGGTTTATTTATTTCTCTTGTTGATTTGTTTATTTCCCCAATTAGGTTTATGAACTTCATATTAGATTCAATTTCTTATTAATGCAATTTGAGGTATTTCATATTTATTGCGTCTCTCTTCATTTGTCATTGTTGTCTTGCAATTGGGTATCTTAGATTTTATTATCTCTTATTATTTTTATATGTTTTTATTTTGTACCTTCCAAGTGTTTGACAAAATGCTTGGTTGGATTTTAAATTAGCTTTTTATGTTCTTAGCTTAGATTGAGTAATTAAAGACCCTTGAATTGTCAAAGGCTCTTGTTAGTTGGTGATTGAAACTTGCTAGTTGGCTTGAGCTTCACTAACGCTAGTCTTTGACTAGGACTTGTGAACTTAAGTTAACTTTACTCACTTGACTTCATTGCTAGAGGTTAACCAAGTGATAGCAAAAAGGCAATTACCATCACAAGTGACTATGATAATAGGGATAGGAATTCTAATTATTAATCCTTGCTAGGACTTTTCTTAATTATTAGTTTATCTTCTTGTCATTTACATTCCTTGTTCAACAATGAAAAAACCCAAAAAGATACAATCTCATAACCAATTATAAGTACACTTCCCTGTGATTCCTTGAGAGACGACCCAAGGTTTAATACTTCGGTTTATTTTTATTGGGTTTGTTACTTGTGACAAATAATTTTTTTTGTATGAAAGGATTTTAGTTGGTTTAGAAACTATACTTTCAATGAGAATTTATTTGTAAAATTCTAAACCGTCAAAAATTCACTCATCAGGCCCATAAGGCAAGCTGTGGCTTCCGCTTCAATTATAGAAGATGTGGTTAAAAATAACCAAGTAGCTACAACCATAATCTCTCCTTCAAAATTCCTAATAACTGTTCCCCCACCATTCAGTCCTTGACGTGGCAAAAATTAGCCAATTAAGAATTTTTATTGAAAGTAGCGTTGCAAGTATAGTCCTTAACCGATGAAAATCTACTTATCAATTTAAAAAGGATTGTCACAAAACAAGGATAAAAATACTGGGAGTATGAATCCAGGTCATCTCCCAACGAGTTGCAGAGAGAGTGCTATTTATTGATCAGGAAGTTTCTGAGAAGTTTGGAGTTGGAGAATAGAATTAAAGCTAGAGAGTTAACAAAAGATTTAATTAACTATGATAAAAAGGCCTTGACTGGGAGAAGATTAATCGGAAGTTCTATCCTTGTTGGATGTTCCCAAGTGTAATAGTGATAGGTTGTTGTTCTACTTAGTTATCCCTTACTGAATAAAGGAAGGTCAAGTAACTAGCTAATCAACTCTATTCTCAAGTCCTAATCCTCTCCGAAGGAAGGATTAGAGTTAGAGATTAGAGAGTCAGCCAACAACTTCCAATTAGAATTAACATTTGAGTATTCCCAACTCAAGGGTCTCCTCTTAAACAACTCCCAAGTCAAGTTGGGAGTCTACTCCCTTGACATGGGTGCTACATTCATAAGCATAAAAAGAGAATAAAGAGAAGACATGATAAATTGAATAATACCTGAGAATTAATTAAAGGTAAAAGTAGTTCCTTGCATTAATAAATCCAAAAGTCATAAACATACGTATCTGAACAGGGTAAATGAGCAATAAAAAGAGTAAAGGTATGAGGGAACAAACTAGAATAATATAAACTTCAACGGAGGTAGTCAATCTTCTCAATATCCAGATCAAAAGTATAGAACTAAGAAATATGAGTGTGAAGAACCCTAGAGGAGGAAATGATTTCTCTCTCAGATTCAAAACTAAAACTAAAACTATGCAGAATGAGAATGTGTCTTGAGTCTCTACTGTTCCTTGACTTTAGTCTGTGTTTCTGGGCCGAAAACTGGGTCTAAAATTGGCCCAAAATCTCCTCCAGCGATTTTCTACAACTGCTGTACGTCGCGCATGTCACGCGTGCGTGTCGTTTGTGAAAACTCCTTGTCATACGTACGCGTCAGTCACGCGTACGCGTCGCTCGTCCTGTGTGCTAATCACGCGCGCGCATCAAGTGTGCGTATGCGTCACTATGAAATGCTCCAAATCACGCGCACGCGTCGGCCATGCGTGCACGTCACATCTCGCTGGTCAGCTTCATTGTTTCTTTGTGTTCCTTCCATTTTTGCAAACTTCCTTTCCGTTCTCCAAGCCATTCTTGCCCTATAAGGCCTGAATCACTGAACACACAGATCACGACATCGAATGGTATAGAGAGGGATTATAATCTAACAATTTAAAGGCTTAGGAAGCAGGTTTTCAATCATAGTATTGGATCAGGAAGGTAAATGTATAACATGCTAATTACATGGATAAATGTGGGAAGAATCTAATAAATACCACTCAATTGAGCACAAGATAAACCGTAAAATAGCGGTTTATCAACCTCCCCACACTTACACATTAGCATGTCCTCATGCTAAGCTCAAGGAAACTAAAAAGAATGAATAGGGACAATAGGACTCATGCAATGCAATGCAATCTGTACATATGAATGCAACTATATGATGAAATGTCTATGCCTACTCAGTTAAGAAAATAAATAAGTCTTCCAAGACAAACAGAAATCAAATTCCACTAATCCCAATCACACAATAAGAATAAGTAAACTTGTGAGAAGATAGCTCATGAAAGCTGAGAACATAGAGTTAAGCTTGAACCCTCACTAGGGGCGTGTATGCACTCTAGTCACTCAGGTGTATAGGGTAATCCACTCTAGTCTCCTCCATTCATGCTTTCTAAAATTTGTTCTTCATCTAACCAATCAACAAGTATTTAATGCACACATGCAAACATCATGAGGTCTTTCTTAAGGTTGTAATGGGGCTTAGGTAAGGGTGAGGGTACATATATAGCTAAGTGAGCTGTAAATTGAATCTTTGATTATCCTAAGTTCTCACCTAACACACAAACACATTCCCTATGCTTCTAAAATCATGCCTAAATGCCCATAATATCACTTTGTATGTTATACCTACTCATGTACTTAAATGTTCTTTTATTCCACATCGAATGCATTGATCTTTTTATTAACTTAGCATTGGGGTGCTTCCTTTCCCCTAAAATTAAACTGAAATATACAAATTTTTTTTGAAAGCATTATAGAATCAATGCAATTGGTTTTCATAATTTCACATGAGTGGCATTCAAGCTTTTAATATTTATCAATTAGCATACATTCTTATTAACCCAAGTTCCTATAGTTTTTCCCACACTTGATTGACACACAATCTCTATCTTAAGCTAACCAAAGATTCAATTGAGATAATTACTTGTTTTTTTGCTTAAGGCTAGTGATGTGGTAATATGAAGAATAAAAGAGAATTAAAAGGCTCAAAGGGATGAAATTGCTGCATCCACATTCAATTTGAAGAGGTTTGGCTCTGGCGGGCACCCAACACACTGAACTGCGACTCCCCGGTGGTGGCTCCGCTGTGAATTTCTCTGTCGGCCTTGACACGGCTATGAATTCATAGTATATAAGAGTCGCTCTATTCACTAATTCTTGTATGTCTAGTTCCTTATCTTCAAAAATTAATTTGTTTCTTCCCCACCACATTGCATGTAGGCATTCAAGAAATAAACCTCTTTCCCCCTTTTCGATTTGGTTTAGCGATTCTTCAATCCAAGCTCCAATTGGGTGTTTCTGTGCTCTCTCTGTTCGGAGGTTGAAAGTGCTAGCAAACCAAAATCATTGTACCCAAGTTGCAAGCAAGAGTCAAATGCCAAAAACAAGTTACAAACTGGCATTTAACTCCAAAGAAGGCCTCTACATGTGAAAGCTTCAATGCTCAGCCCAAGCACACCAAGTGGGCATAGAAGTGGATTTCTGCATCATTTACTTATTTCTGTAAACCCTAGTAACTAGTTTAGTATAAATAGAACTTTTTACTATTGTACTAGGGGTCTTTTTCCCTATTTTCGAATTCATATGCCATTTGGGGAGGCTGGCCATTCGGCCATGCCTAGACCTTGTTCTTATGTATTTTCAATGGTGGAGTTTCTACACACCATAGATTAAGGTGTGGAGCTCTGCTGTTCCTCGAGTATTAATGCAAAGTACTATTGTTCTTCTATTCAATTCATGCTTATTCTTATTCTAAGATATCCATTCGCACACAAGAACATGATGAATGTGATGATTATGTGACACTCATCACCATTCTCACCTTGTCTGTGATATTCCGAGTAGGATCTGGGATGGGATAACTGTGACGAGCTTCAAACTCGCGACTGTAGGGAGTGATGACAGACGCAAAAGGATAGTAAATCCTATTCCTACACGATCGAGAACCAATAGCTGACTAGCCATACGATATCTGTGCATGGTATTTTTCATCCGAGACGAGAAATCTGACAGTTGATTAGCCGTACAGAAACCATAGAGGACCATTTTCACTGAGAGGATAGGAAGTAGCCATTGACAACGGTGACACCCAACATACAGCTTGCCATAGAAAGGAGTATGAAGGATTGGATGAAGGCAATAGGAAACCAAAGATTCAGAAGGAACAACACATCTCCATATGCTTATCTGAAATTTCCACTAATGAATTACATAAGTATCTCTATCTTTATTTTATGCTTATTTATCTATTTTAATTATAAAAACTCCATAACCATTTGAATCCGCCTGACTGAGATTTACAAGGTGACCATAGCTTGCTTTAAGCCGACAATCTCCGTAGGATCGACCCTTACTCACGTAAGGTTTATTACTTGGACAACCCAGTGCACTTGCTGGTTAGTTGTGCGAAGTTGTGAAAAAGAGTCGAGATTACAATTGTGCGTACCAAGTTGTTGGCGCCATTGAGATCACAATTTCGTGCACCAAGTTTTTGGCGCCGTTGCCGGGGATTGTTCGAGTTTGGACAACTGACGGTTCATCTTGTTGCTCAGATTAGGTAATTTTCTTCTTGTTTTAACCTTTATTTTATTCTCAAAAATTTTTCAAAAATCTTTCAATTTTTTTTCTTTTTTTTGTTTTTCTAAAAATAATTTTTGAAAAATCCAAAAAAATTAATAAAATCATAAAATCAGAAATAGTTTTGTGTTTCTTGTTTGAGTCTAGAGTCAAGTTTTGAGTTTGGTGTCAATTGCATGTTTTAATTTTTCTAAAAATTTTTGAAAACTCATGCATGGTGTTCTTCATAATCTTCAAGTTGTTCTTGATGATTTTATATGTTTGATCTTTAATTTTTCTTGTTTTGTGTCTTTTGTTGTTTTTCATATGCATTTTTGAATTCATATTGTCTAAACATGAAAAGTCTCTAAGTTTGGTGTCTTGCATGTTTTTTGAAAATTTTTCAAAAACAAGTTCTTGATGTTTATCATGATCTTCAAAGTGTTCTTGGTGTTCATCTTGACATTCATAGTGTTCTTGCATGTTTTCTTTGATTTGATCTTAATTTTTCATGTTTTGAGTCATTTTAGTGTTTTTCTCTCTCCTCATTAAAAATTTAAAAATAAAAAAAATATCTTTCCCTTATTTCTCTCATAAATTTTAAAATTTTGGGTTGACTTAGTCAAAAATTTTTAAAATTAATTGTTTCTTGTTAGTCAAGTCAAGATTTCAATTTTAAAAATCTTATCTTTTCAAAATTTTTTTCAAAAAATCAAATCTTTTTCATTTTTCTTTAATTTGTTCAAAATTTTTTTTAAATTGATTTTCAAAATCTTTTTCTTATCTTTATTTCATAATTTTCAAAAACTTTACTAACAATTAATGTGATTGATTCAAAAAATTCAAGTTGTTACTTTCTTGTTAAGAAAGGTTCAACCTTTAAATTCTAAAATCAAATCTTTTAGTTTCTTGTTAGTCAAGTCATTAACTTTAATTTTTAAAATCAAATCTTTCTATATTTCTTTTCAAATCTTTTTCAAAATAAATGTCAATCATATCTTTTTAATAATATCTTTTCAACCATATCTTTTCTAACATATCTTTTTCAAATCATATCTTTTTCAAAATCAATTTCAAAATATTTTTTTCTAACTTCTTATCTTTTCAAAAATTGATTTTCAAATCTTTTTCAGTTAATTAATTGACTTTTTGTTTGTTTTAATATTTCTTATCTTTTTCAAAACCACCTAACTACTTTTCTCACTCTAATTTTCGAAAATCATCTTCCTCTTTTTCAAAATTATTTTTAATTAACTAATTATTTTAAAATTTTATTTTATTTTACCACTTCTCTTAATTTTTGAATTTTACTAACCATCTTTCAAAAACAATTTTCGAAATTTTCTCCTTCTCATCTTCTTCTATTTTATTTATTTTACACTTCTCTTCATCTTAAAATTCGAACCCTCTCTTCCCCTTTGTGTTCAAATTTTTCTCTTCTCCTTCTTCTATCCTTCTTTTCTTCTTCTACTCACATAAAGGAATTTCTATACTGTGACATAGAGGATTCCTCTTCCTTTTTTGTTCTCTTCTTTTTCATATGAGCAGGAGCAAGGACAAGGACATTCTTGTTGAAGCAGATCCTGAACCTGAAAGGACTCTGAAGAAGAAGCTAAGAGAAGCTAAAGTACAACAATCCAGAGAAAACCTTACAGAGAATCTCGAAAAAGAAGGAGACATGGCCGAACCCAACAACAATGCAAGGAAGATGCTTGGTGACTTTACTGCACCAAATTCCAACTTCCATGGAAGAAGCATCCCAACCCCTGCCATTTGAGCAAACAATTTTGAGCTAAAGCCTCAATTAGTTTCTCTGATGCAATAGAATTGCAAGTTTCATGGACTTCCATCAAAAGATCCTTTTCAGTTCTTAATGAATTCTTGCAGATCTGTGATACTGTTAAGACCAATGGAGTTGATCCCGAGGTCTATAAGCTTATGCTTTTCCTTTTTTC
The DNA here is from genome assembly GCF_014773155.1 of Arachis stenosperma. NCBI lineage: Eukaryota > Viridiplantae > Streptophyta > Magnoliopsida > Fabales > Fabaceae > Arachis > Arachis stenosperma. Next base: position 82,892,857 of record NC_080377.1, read on the forward strand.
TATAAGAGACAGAGCTAGAGTATGGTTGGACTCTCAACCTAAAGATCGCCTGCACTCTTGGAATATGCTGGTCACGACTTTCTTAGCCAAGTTCTTTCCTCCTCAAAAGCTGAGCAAGCTTAGAGTGGATGTTCAAACCTTCAGACAGAAAGAAGGTGAATTCCTTTATGAAGGTTGGGAAAGATACAAGCAACTGACCAAAAAGTATCCTTCTAACATACTTTCAGAATGGACCATCCTGGATATATTCTATGATGGTCTGTCTGAATTGTCTAAGATGTCATTGGACCATTCAGCAGGTGGATCTATTCACCTGAAGAAAATGCCTGCAGAAGCTCAGGAACTCATTGACATGGTTACAAATAACCAGTTCATGTACACCTCTGAAAGGAATCATGTGAGTAATGGGACGCCTCAGAAGAAGGGAGTTCTTGAAATTGATGCTCTGAACGCCATATTGGCTCAGAATAAAATATTGACTCAGCAAGTCAATATGATTTCTCAGAGTCTGAATGGATTGCAAAATGCATCCAACAGTTCTAAAGAAGCATCTTTTAAAGAAGAAGCTTATGATCCTGAGAACCCTGCAATGGCAGAGGTGAATTACATGGGTGAAGCCTATGGAAACACCTATAATCCCTCATGAAGAAATCATCCAAATTTCTCATGGAAGGATCAACAAAAGCCTCAACAAGACTTTAATAATGGTGGAAGAAACAGGTTTAGCAATAGCAAGCCTTTTCCATCATCCTCTCAGCAACAGACAGAGAATTCTGAGCAGAGCCCCTCTAGCTTAGCAATCATAGTCTCTGATCTATCTAAGGCCACTCTAAGTTTCATGAATGAAACACGGTCCTCCATTAGAAATTTGGAGGCACAAGCGGGCCAGCTGAGTAAAAAAGTCACTGAAACTCCTCCTAGTACTCTCCCAAGTAATACAGAAGAGAATCCAAGAAGAGAGTGCAAGCCATAACCTTACTTGGTGTGGACGAACCTAGATAGGAGGAAGAGGACGTGAATCCCAGTGAAGAAGACCTCATGGGACGTCTTCTGGACAAAAAGGAATTCCCATTTGAGGAATCTAAGGAATATGAGGCTTATCTAGAGACCATAGAGATTCCATTGAACCTACTTCTACCATTCATGAGCTCTGATGACTATTCTTCCTCTGAAGAGGATGAAGATATTACTAAAGAGCAAGTTGCTAAGTACCTTGGAGCAATCATGAAGCTGAATGCCAAGTTATTTGGTAATGAGACTTGGGTGAATAAACCCCCATTGCTCACCAATGAACTGAATGACTTGGTTAGGCAGACATTACCTCAAAAGAAACAGGATCCTGGTAAATTCTGAATTCCCTGTACCATAGACACCATGACCTTTGAGAAGACTCTGTGTGACCTGGGGTCAGGCATAAACTTAATGCCACTATCTGTAATAGAAAAACTGGGAATCTTTGAGGTACAGGCTGCCAAATTCTCATTAGAAATGGCAGACAAATCCATGAAAAATGCTTATGGATAGGTAGAGGACGTGCTAGTAAAGGTAAAAGGCCTTTACATCCCTGCTGATTTCATAATCCTAGACACTGGGAAGGACGAGGATGAATCCATCATCCTTGGCAGACCCTTCCTAGCCACAGCAAAAGCTGTGATTGATGTGGACAGAGGAGAGTTGATCCTTCAATTGAGTGATGACTACCTTGTGTTTAAAACTCAAGGATCCCCCTCTGTAACTGTTCATACCCTGGGTCGAGCTATCCGACCTGGGATGATCGACGACAAAGCGACCGACCTCTTCAGGTCAAGCGGACCGACTTCTTCATAAAGAACTCGGTCGAGTCAATAAGAGAGCCCAATAAAGGGCCCGGGTAGAGGAACACAACTCAAATCCTAAGGCAGCCCAAGCCTATAGAGAAAAAGGCGGTTCCATTGAAGATACACTGACCTCAACTCAAAGATAAAAGATAAGATAAGATAACTAACTTATCTTATCCAAAAGGTCACATCTCACCATTATAAATACACTGGAGCACCCAGGTATAACTCATACTCTGATTCTACTCAATACCTGCTTAATACCCTTGCTAACTTAAGCATCGGAGTCCCTTGCAGGTACCCCCCACCCTCTGGGGACAAAGGAATCAGCACCACCACCAAGTCCAACAAGTCGGACACCGCAGCTCCGGCCGTCTCCCACCAGCCGGACATGTTAACACCGACCAGTATAGAAGATCTTGTCCGAGATCGACCTCCAGTTTCAGGTAACCCTCGGAACATTGGCGCCGTTGCCGGGGAAATCATGAAAACCAAAATTCCAAAAGACTTCAAACTCCTGGATATAACCCTGTATGATGGCACCACGGATCCCAACCACCACCTCAGCAACTTCAGAAGTAGAATGTACCTCACTGACGCCCCAGATGCTGTTCGCTGCAAAGCTTTTCTAACAACTCTCACAAAAACAGCGATCCGATGGTTCGACAACCTACCCCCGAAGTCCATCTCAAGCTTTGACGATTTAGCTAAAAAATTCTTAGCCAGATTCTCCATTCAGAAAGATAAAGCCAAGCACGCCCCCAGTTTACTAGGGATCAAACAAGGAGATCGGGAGAGCCTCCGCAACTACATGGAGAGATTCAACAAAACATGCATGGACATACAAAATTTACCAACGGAGGCCGCCATTATGGAACTCATCAATAGCCTACGAGAGGGACCTTTCAGCTAATCTATCTCAAAAAAGTACCCGACCTCCTTAGACGAAGTACAGGAACGAGCAGAAAAATACATCAACATGGAAGAAAACGCTCGGTTAGGAGAGACCTCAAAATCAGGGGCCTCCTACCAAGACAGAGACAAGGAATCCAAGAGAAAAGAAGATCGACAAGGGGAGAAAGTCAAAAGATACCATAATTTCACTCCTCTCAGGGCATCCTTGGTCGAGATATACAAAGAATTCTGCCATACAGAAAAAATCCCCCTAGCACGGCCACTCAAAGGCAAAAGGGGAGGAGGAAACCGGAAGGAATATTGTGAATACCATCGAGTCCGAGGACACTCCACAAACGAATGCTTCGACTTAAAAAATATCATAGAAAAATTGTTTAGAGAAGGAAAATTAGATCGATTCCTGGCCACCCGAGATGATGATCAAAGAAAGAGACGAAGGGATGAAGATACCGAACGAACAAAACGATCACCTCGGACACCAGAAAGACATGTCCACATGATACACGGCGGATTCACAGCAGGTGGGATCTCCAAATCCTCTCGCAAAAGATATCTCAAAGAAGTATATCATGTCGAAGGAGAGGAGAAAGCACTCAACATTTCGGCAATTACATTCACTAAAGGGGACGCATCCGGCATCATCACAGGACACGATGATCCCATGGCTATCACCATCATATTGGCAAACGCCAACCTACACCGCACCTTAATAGACCAAGGGAGTTCTGCCGACATCTTATTCAAAACAGCCTTTGATAAACTCGGCTTGGAAGAAAAAACTTAAAGCATATCCAAACAGCCTGTTTGGGCTAGGAGATACCCCGGTTCGACCACTCGGATACATACCACTACACACAACCTTCGGAAAAGGGAACCAATCCAGGACCCTCAAAATAGACTACATCGTAGTCGATGTAAGTTTAGCTTACAACGCTCTCATAGGATGGACAACACTCAACCAACTCGGCGCAATAGTCTCGACCCCACACCTATGTATGAAGTTCCCAACCGCAAAAGGGATAGCCACGATAAAAGCAGACCAGAAGACGGCACGTCGCTGTTATAACGAAAGCCTAAACCTCAGAGGCAAAGGAGAAGAGTTCCACACAATCGAGCTAGGCGGAGTTCACCGACGAGAAGAACTTCGTCCCCAGCCAGAAGGCGAGATAGAAAAGATTCAGATCGGGGATACCTGGAAAAAAACAACCAATATCGGCACAATCCTAAAAGGAGATTTAAAAGAATTACTAATACAATTCTTGCGAGATAACGTCGATCTCTTCGCGTGGAAAGCCGCAGACATGCCAGGCATAGACCCTAAGCTAATGTGTCATAAGTTGGCAGTTTATCCAGGATCTCGACCGGTGCAGCAGAGACGAAGAAAACTTGGGCCAGAGCGATCCCAAGCTGTGGACGAGCAAGTACAGGCACTACTGGAAGCCGGATTCATAAGAGAAGTCAAGTACCCGCTATGGCTAGCCAACGTTGTCTTGGTAAAAAAATCAAATGGGAAGTGGCGAATGTGCACCGATTACACCGATCTCAACAAGGCTTGTCCAAAAGATCCATACCCACTCCCAAGTATTGACGCTCTAGTAGATGCTTCCTCCGGATACAAATATCTCTCGTTTATGGACGCATACTCGGGGTACAATCAAATCCCCATGTATCCACCAGATCAAGAAAAGACCTCGTTCCTAACACCGAAAGCAAACTACTGCTACATCATGATGCCTTTCGGTCTCAAGAACGCAGGAGATACTTATCAAAGGCTAATGAATAAAGTCTTCTCAGAGCACATCGGAAAAATCATGGAAGTTTATGTGGACGACATGTTGATAAAGACACAAAGCGAAGATACATTATTATCCGACCTGACTCAAGTGTTTCACATTATAAGGAAGCACAACATGCGGCTCAATCCCGCAAAATTCACCTTCGCAGTAGAAGCAGGCAAATTCTTAGGCTTCATGCTCACACAAAGGGGAATTGAAGCAAATCCAGACAAATGTCAAGCCATACTCAACATGAAGAGCCCAACCTGTGTCAAAGAAGTACAATAACTCAACAGAAGGTTGGCTGCCCTGTCCCGATTCTTAGTAGGAGTTGCGATAAGATCTCTCCCCTTCTATGCTACTTTAAGAAAGGGAAAACAGTTCGAATGGACGACAGAATGTGAGCAAGCCTTCCAAGACTTCAAGGAGTTCTTAGGACGGCCACCTATCCTATTTCGACCACGAGAAGGAGAACCGCTCATATTATATCTCGCAGTAGGGAGCCGGGCAATAGCCTCAGCACTAGTCAGAGAAGACGAAAATGGGTAACAGCCCGTCTACTTCATTAGCAAAGCGCTACAGGGATCTGAGCTGAACTACTAGAAAATAGAAAAATTTGCCTATACCCTCATTCTAACATCTCGACGACTCCACCCGTACTTCCAGGCTCACACCATTAAGGTTCGAACTAACCAGCCCATAAAAGGAATATTGCAGAAAACAGATCTGGCAGGCAGAATTCTATAATGGGCAGTCGAGTTGTTAGAGTTTGACCTCCAATATGAAGCTCGGACGGCCATCAAATCACAGTATCTGGCCGACTTTATCGCAGAATTCACAGATGCCCTAGAAACCCCCACAAATGGAATCTTTACGTGGACGGTTCTTCAAATAAAATCGGAAGTGGCGCAGGCGTGATAATAGAAAGCGACCAAGCAACCCAAGTTGAGCTCTCCCTCAAGTTCGGGTTCCCGGCCTCAAATAACCAGGCAGAATATGAAGCATTATTAGCTGGTTTGAAGCTGGCTAAAGAGGTCGGAGCTCAAAAACTCAACATTTACAGCGATTCACAAGTGGTCACATCACAAATAATAGGGAGCTACCAAGCCAAAGATCCCACCATAAAAAAAATATTTGGATAAAACCAAGGAACAGCTTGGACAAATCGGGGAGTATAAAATCTGCCACATACCCCGCGAACAAAATGCCCGAGCTGATGCACTCTCAAAACTAGCCAGCGCCAAACCAGGGAGTAACAACAGGAGCCTAATCAACTACCTCAAAACAGGAACGCTCCCCACAGAAGAAAAGGAGGCAAAGAGGTTAAAAAGGGAGGCACAGTACTACACCATCATAAACAACATCCTGTACAAAAGAGGAATCTCAACACCTTTACTAAAATGCGTGCCGACCTCCAACACAAGGGAAGTGCTAGAAGAAATACACGGCCAAAAAAGTACTCTGGGCGGGATTTTATTGGCCAACTCTACAGAAAGAAGCTATAGAATTTGTAAAGACATGTCCACCATGTCAGAAACATGCCAACTTTCACATCGCCCCGCCAGAAGAGCTCATTAGCGTGACCTCGCCTTAGCCGTTTGCAAAATTGGGACTCGATCTTCTCGGCCCCTTCCCAGAGGGATCAGGACAAGTTAAATTTCTCATAGTAGGGGTAGATTACTTTACAAAGTGGATCGAGGCAGAGCCCCTAGCCAATGCCACCGCTCAGAGAAGCCAGAAATTCTTATATAGAAACATTGTGACATGGTTCGGGGTTCCATATTCAATAACCACAGACAATGGCACTCAATTCACAGATGCAGGCTTCAGAAAACTAGTAACTGACTTGAATATAAAGCACCAGTACACCTCCGTTGAACATCCACAAGCTAATGGACAGGCTGAAGCTGCTAACAAAGTCGTATTGGCCGGATTAAAACGGAGATTACAAGACGCAAAGGGAGCCTGGGCGGAGGAGCTTCCACAAGTCCTTCGGATCAGGGAAGAAGCTCTAAAGCGCCGAATGGCTTCCAGATATAATCAAAAGGTAGTGCCGAGAAGTTTTGCAGAGAATGATCTCATCCTAATCCGAAATGATATTGGAACAACTCGACCAGGAGAAGGAAAGCTGGCAGCAAACAGGAAAGGACCCTACCGAGTTGTAAAAGTACTTGGAAAGGGCTACTACAGACTGTCTGAACTCGATGGACGAGAGCTTCCCAGGTCATGGCACGCCTGCAACCTAAGAAGATATTCTACAAAGATTTCAAGACGCATTAATCTGAAGCATTCATCGTCCGATTATAAAGCAACAGATCGGCAGAAAGTGAAAAACAATTTCACTGCACGATCACGATAAAGACAACCGTCCGATAAAAGTGAAAACGTGATTCACCCAAAGGACGATCTAGAGATGACAACCACTTTCTACAAATCAGCAAAGATGAACACAGAATAATGTAAAAAGTTATCGAAAGTGATCTAAAAAAGAACCTGACGAGGTCTTACGGATCGCTAAAATAATAACTTAAGGACTGGCCGAACGTTTAGAAGTCGAACCAAGTCAACCCAAGTTATAAGTAAACCCTGGAAAGAGGTCTGGCCAACCCTATTAAAGAGGATTACTTTAACTTAGAAGGGCCTGACATAACAAAGTCAGCCCAAAACAAAAAGTTATACAAGTAGTCCCTGAAAGAGATCTGACAAAGATCCAAGAAAGAGGACTACAAAAAATAACTTAAAGGAGACCGACATAACCAAGTCGGATTCCTACCACTAAAAAGTTATACAAGTAGTCCCTGAAAGAGATCTGATAAAGATCCAAGAAAGAGGACTACAAAAAATAACTTAAAGGAGACCGACATAACCAAGTCAGACTCCTACCACTAAAAAGTTATACAAGTAGTCCCTGAAAGAGATCTGACAAAGATCCAAGAAAGAGGACTACAAAAAAATAACTTAAAGGAGACTGGTGCACGAAATTGTGATCAATACTTTTCAAAACATAAACAATCCCTAGTAATGGCTCCAAAGACTTGGTGCTCAATACCATGGCATAAACACAACTTCGCACAACTAACCAGCAAGTGCACTGGGTCGTCCAAGTAATAAACCTTACGCGAGTAAGGGTCGATCCCACGGAGATGGTGGTATGAAGCAGCTATGGTCATCTTGTAGATCTCAGTCAGGCAGACTCAAATGGGTATAGTGATAAACGAATAAAGCAATAAGATAAAGATAGAGACAATGCACATCATTGGTGAGAGCTTCAGATAAGCGTATGAAGATGCCTTCCCTTCCGTCTCTCTGCTTTCCTACGTCTTCATCCAATCCTTCTTATCCTTTCCATGGCAAGCTTGTGTAGGGTTTCACCGTTGTCAGTGGCTAACTCCCATCCTCTCATTGGAAATACGTCCCTGATGCTCTGTCACAGCATAGGCTATCCATCTGTCGGTTCTCAATCAGGCCGGAATAGAATCCAGTGATTCTTTGCGTCTGTCACTAACGCCCCGCCTTCAGGAGTTTGAAGCACGTCACAGTCATTCAATCATTGAATCCTACTCAGAATACCACAGACAAGGTTAGTAACGCCCCGCCTTCAGGAGTTTGAAGCACGTCACAGTCATTCAATCATTGAATCCTACTCAGAATACCACAGACAAGGTTAGACCTTCCGGATTCTCTTGAATGCCGCGTGTTATCAGGAATCCAAGATCAGTCACTCACTGTTCAGCCTCAGAGAAGAACAAGAGTGGTTGTCAGTCACTTTGTTCATGAGTGAGAATGGTGATGATCCGTGACGATCATCACCTTCATTAAGTTGAAGAACAAGTGATATCTTGGACAAAGAACAAGCGGAATTGAATAGAAGAACAATAGTAATTGCATTAATACTCGAGGTACAGCAGAGCTCCACACCTTAATCTATGGTGTGTAGAAACTCCACCGTTGAAAATACATAAGCATAAGGTCTAGGCATGGCCAAATGGCCAGCCTCCCAATGATCTAAGATAGCATAAAAATGAAGATAGCTACCCCGATTTCTCAATACAATAGTAAAAGGTCCTACTTATAGAAAACTAGTAGCCTAAGGTGTACAGAGATGAGTAAATGACATAAAAATCCACTTCCGGGCCCACTTGGTGTGTGCTTGGGCTGAGCAATGAAGCATTTTCGTGTAGAGACTCTTCTTGGAGTTAAACGCCAGCTTTTATGCCAGTTTGGGCGTTTAACTCCCATTTGGGTGCCAGTTCCAGCGTTTAACGCTGGGATTTCTTGAGGTGACTTTGAACGCCGGTTTGGGCCATCAAATCTTGGGCAAAGTATGGACTATCATATATTGCTGGAAAGCCCAGGATGTCTACTTTCCAACGCCGTTAATAGCGCGCCAATTGGGCTTCTGTAGCTCCAGAAAATCCACTTCGAGTGAAGGGAGGTCAGAATCCAACAGCATCTGCAGTCCTTTTCAGTCTCTGAATCAGATTTTTGCTCAGATCCCTCAATTTCAGCCAGAAATACCTGAAATCAGAAAAACACACAACTCATAGTAAAGTCCAGAAAAGTAAATTTTAACTAAAAACTAATAAAAATATACTAAAAACTAACTAGATCATACTAAAAACATACTAAAAACAATGCCAAAAAGTGTATAAATTATCCGCTCATCACAACACCAAACTTAAATTGTTGCTTGTCCCCAAGCAACTGAAAATCAAATAAGATAAAAAGAAGAGAATATACTATAGACTCCAAACTATCAATGAAACTTAGCTCCAAATTAGATGAGCAGGACTAGTAGCTTTTTGCCTCCGAACAGTTTTGGCATCTCACTTTATCCTTTGAAATTCAGAATGATTGGCTTCTTTAGGAACTCAGAATCCAGATAGTGTTATTGATTCTCCTAGTTAAGTATGATGATTCTTGAACACAGCTACTTATTAAGTCTTGGCCGTGGCCCAAAGCACTTTGTCTTCCAGTATTACCACCGGATACATACATGCCACAGACACATAATTGGGTGAACCTTTTCAGATTGTGACTCAGCTTTGCTAAAGTCCCCAATTAGAGGTGTCCAGGGTTCTTAAGCACACTCTTTTTTTGCCTTGGATCACAACTTTATTTCTTTCTTTTTCTTTTCTTTTTCTTTCTCCCCTTTTTTTTTCCTTCTTTCTCTTTTTTTTTTTTGTATTCACTGCTTTTTCTTGCTTCAAGAATCATTTTTATGATTTTTCAGATCCTCAGTAACATGTCTCCTTTTTCATCATTCCTTCAAGAGCCAACAATTTTAACATTCATGAACAACAAATTCAAAAGACACATGCACTGTTCAAGCATACATTCAGAAAACAAAAAGTATTGCCACCACATCAAACTAATTAAGCTAGTTTTAAAGATGAATTCGAAATCCTGTACTTCTTGTTCTTTTGTAATAAAAACAGTTTTCATTTAAGAAAGGTGATGGATTCATAGGACATTCATAACTTTAAGGCATAGACCTAAGACACTAATGATCATAAGACACAAACGTGGACAAACATAAGCATAAAAATTCGAAAAACAGAAGAATAAAGAACAAGGAGATTAAAGAACGGGTCCACCTTAGTGATGGCGGCTTGTTCTTCCTCTTGAAGGTCTTATGGAGAGCTTGAGCTCCTCAATGTCTCTTCCTTGTCTTTGTTGCTCCTCTCTCATGATTCTTTGATCTTCTCTAATTTCATGGAGGAGAATGGAGTGTTCTTGGTGCTCCACCCTTAGTTGTCCCATGTTGGAACTTAATTCTCCTAGGGAGGTGTTCAGTTGCTCCCAATAGTCTTGTGGAGGAAAGTGCATCCCTTGAGATATCTCAGGGATTTCATGATGAGAGGGGTCTCTTGTTTGCTCCATCTTCTTCTTAGTGATGGGCTTGAGGTCATGCCTTCTCAGTTGAACCGGCTTTGGATGCCATAAATGGTTATGGAAAAACAAAAAGCAATGCTTTTACCACACCAAACTTAAAAGGTTTGCTCGTCCTCGAGCAAAAGAAGAAAGAAGAGAGTAGAAGAAGAAGAAATGGAGGAGATGGATGTGAGTGGTGAAGAGGTATTGAGGTGATTGGTGAATGGGTGAAGAAGAAGAGAGAGTGGTGGGGTTGGTGGGAATCCTGTGGGGTCCACAGATCCTGAGGTGTCAAGGAAAAGTCATCCCTGCACCAAATAGCAATCAAAATCACGTTTTGTGCCAAATCTGGCGTTAAACGCCGGGCTGGTGCCCATTTCTGGCGTTTAACGCCAGGTTCTTGCCCTTTCCTGGCGTTTAACGCCAGTCTGGTGCCCCTTTCTGGCGTTAAACGCCCAGAATGGTGCCAGACTGGGCGTTAAATGCCCAACTGCTAGCCTCACTGGCGTTTAAACGCCAGTGAGTTCTTCCTCCAGGGTGTGCTGTTTTTCTTCCTGTTTTTCATTCTGTTTTTGCTTTTTCAATTGATTTTGTGACTTCTTATGATCATCAACCTACAAAAAAGATAAAATAACAAAAGGAAATAGTTAATTATAAAACATTGGGTTGCCTCCCAACAAGCGCTTCTTTAATGTCATTAGCTTGACAGAGGACTCTCATGGAGCCTCACAAAAGATCAGAGCAATGTTGGAACCTCCCAACACCAAACTTAGAGTTTGAATGTGGGGGTTCAACACCAAACTTAGAGTTTGGTTGTGGCCTCCCAACACCAAACTTAGAGTTTGACTGTGGGGGCTCTGTTTGACTCTGATTTGAGAGAAGCTCTTCAAGCTTCCTCTCCATGGTGACAGAGGGATATCCTTGAGCCTTAAACACAAAGGATTCTTCATTCATTTGAATGATCAGTTCACCTCCATCAACATCAATCACAGCCTTTGCTGTGGCTAGGAAGGGTCTACCAAGGATGATAGATTCATCCATGCACTTCCCAGTCTCCAGGACTATGAAATCAGTAGGGATGTAGTGGTCTTCAATCTTAACCAAAACATTCTCTACAAGTCCATAAGCTTGTTTTCTTGAGTTGTCTGCCATCTCTAGTGAGATTCTTGCAGCTTGTACCTCAAAGATCCCTAGCTTCTCCATTACAGAGAGAGGCATGAGGTTTACACTTGACCCTAAGTCACACAGAACCTTCTTGAAGGTCATGGTGCCTATGGTACAAGGTATTGAAAACTTCCCAGGATCTTGTCTCTTTTGAGGTAATTTCTGCCTAGACAAGTCATCTAGTTCTTTGGTGAGCAAAGGGGGTTCATCCTCCCAAGTCTCATTTCCAAATAACTTGTCATTTAGCTTCATGATTGCTCCAAGGTATTTAGCAACTTGCTCTTCAGTGACATACTCATCCTCTTCAGAGGAAGAATACTCATCAGAGCTCATGAATGGCAGAAGTAAATCTAATGGAATCTCTATGGTCTCATTTTGAGCCTCAGATTCCCATGGTTCCTCATTGGGGAACTCAGAGGAGGTTGGTGCACGCCCATTGAGGTCTTCCTCAGTGGCGTCCACCTCCTCTCTTTCCTCTCCATATTCGGCCATGGTTATGGCTTTGCACTCTCCTTTTGGATTTTCTTCTGTATTACTTGGGAGAGTACTAGGAGGGAGTTCAGTAATTTTCTTGCTCAGCTGTCCCACTTGTCCTTCCAAATTTCTGATGGAGGACCTTGTTTCATTCATGAAACTTTGAGTGGTTTTGATTAGATCAGAGACCATTGTTGCCAAGTCAGAGGTATTCTGCTTAGAACTCTCTGTCTGTTGCTGAGAAGATGATGGAAAAGGCTTGTTATTGCCAAGCCTGTTTCTTCCACCATTATTGTTATTGAAACCTTGTTGAGGTCTCTCTTGATTCTTCCATGAGAAATTTGGGTGATTTCTCCATGAAGAATTATAGGTGTTTCCATAGGGTTCTCCTAGGTAATTCACCTCTTCTATTGAAGGGTTTTCAGGATCATAAGCTTCTTCCTCAGATGAAGCTTCCTTAGTACTGCCAGGTGCATTTTGCAATCCAGACAGACTTTGAGAAATCAAATTGACTTGCTGAGTCAATATCTTGTTCTGAGCCAGTATGGCATTCAGAGTGTCAATCTCAAGAACTCCTCTCTTCTGACTAGTCCCATTGTTCACAGGATTCCTTTCAGAAGTGTACATGAATTGGTTATTTGCAACCATTTCAATTAGCTCTTGAGCCTCTGTAGGCGTCTTCTTCAGATGAAGAGATCCTCCAGCAGAGCTATCCAAGGACATCTTAGATAGTTCAGAGAGACCATCTTAGAAAATACCTATGATGCTCCATTCAGAAAGCATGTCAGAGGGACATTTTCTGATTAATTGTTTGTATCTTTTCCAAGCTTCATAGAGGGATTCTCCATCCTTCTGCTTGAAGGTTTGGACCTCCACTCTAAGCTTACTCCATCTTTGTGGTGGAAAGAACTTTGCCAAGAAGGCATTGACTAGCTTTTCCCAAGAGTCCAGGCTTTCTTTAGGTTGAGAGTCCAACCATATTCTAGCTCTGTCTCTTACAGCAAAAGGGAATAGCATCAGTCTATAGACCTCAGGGTCTACCCCATTAGTCTTGACTGTGTCACAGATTTGCAAGAACTCAGCTAAGAACTGATGAGGATCTTCCATTGGAAGTCCATGGAATTTGCAATTCTGTTGCATTAGAGAAACTAATTGAGGCTTAAGCTCAAAGTTGTTTGCTCCAATGGCAGGGATAGAGATGCTTCTCCCATAGAAGTCGGGAGTAGGTGCAGTAAAGTCACCCAGCACCTTCCTTGCATTGTTTGCATTGTTGTTGTTTTCGGCTGCCATGTCTTCTTCTTCTTTGAAGAATTCGGTCAGGTCCTCTACAGAGAGTTGTGCTTTGGCTTCTTTTAGCTTTCTCTTCAAGGTCCTTTCGGGTTCAGGGTCAGCTTCAACAAGAATGCCTTTGTCTTTGTTCCTGCTCATATGAAAGAGAAGAGAACAAGAAACCGTGGAATCCTCTATGTCACAGTATAGAGATTCCTTGAGGTGTCAGAGGAAAAAGAAAAATAGAAAGAAGAAGGAGAAGAAGAATTCGAACTTTAATTAGATAAGGTTCGAATTGTGCATTGAGAAGGAGTGGTACTCCATAAATAGAAGGATGTGAGAAGGAGGGGAGTAATTTTCGAAAATTAATTAGAAGATTTTGAAAACATTTTTGAAAAACACTTAATTGATTTTCGAAAATAGGAGTGGAAAAGAAATCCAGTGATTTTTGAAAAAGATTTGAAATTAGAAGTCAAAAGGATTTGATTGAAAACTTAATTTGAAAAAGATGTGATTAAAAAGATGTGATTGAGAAGATATGATTTGAAAACAATTTGAAAAGATATGATTTGAAAACAAATTTAAAAAAAAGATTTGATTTTGAAAATTAATGACTTGCCTAACAAGAAAAGATATGATTCAAACATTAAACCTTTCTCAACAGAAAAGGCAACAAATTTGAGATGTTCAATCAAATCATTAATTGTTAGTAAGTATCTTTAAAAAAGGAAAGAAATTGATTTTGAAAACATTTGATTGAAAGGATATGATTTGAAAAAGATTTGATTTTGAAAAACTTTGAAAACTTGAAAAAAAAATTGATTTTGAAAACAAAATCTTCCTCCTAGCACCATCCTGGCGTTAAACGCCCAGAATGGTATACATTCTGGCGTTTAACGCCCAATGCACTACCTTTTTGGGCGTTAAACGCCCAACCAGGTACCCTTGCTGGCGTTTAAACGCCAGTCTGTCCTTCTTCACTGGGCATTTTGAATGCCCAGCTTTTTCTGTATAATTCCTCTGCAGTATGTTCTGAATCTTCAATTCTTTGTATTATTGACTTGAAAAGACACAAATTAAAAATATTTTTGGATTTTTAATAATCAAAATGCAACAAGAATCAAATAGCAATGCATGCAAGACACCAAACTTAGCAGTTTGTATACTACTGACACTATATGAAACACAAAGATACTCAAGTCAATAGAATTCAAAGATCAAAACAAAGAAATACATGCATGGATTCGAAAAATATAACAAAAACATGCATTTGACACCAAACTTAAGATGAGACTCTAGACTCAAACAAGAAATATTTTTGGATTTTATGATTTTATAAAATTTTTTGTGTTTTTTTTTTTTCGAAAATTAAGTGGAAAAAGATATCAAAATTCTTAATGAGAATTCCAGGAATCAGTGCAATGCTAGTCTAAGACTCCGGTCCAGGAATTAGACATGGCTTCACAGCCAGCCAAGCTTTCAAAGAAAGCTTCGGTCCAAAACACTAGACATGGCCAAAGGCCAGCCAAGCCTTAGCAAATCACTGCTCCGAAAGCAAGATTGATAAAGATCATCAAGCTCTTGTGATGATAAGTTGAAACCTCGGTCCAATGGAATTAGACATGGCTTCTCAGCCAGCCAGATTTCAACAAATCATCATGAAACTCTAGAATTCACCTTCAAGAATTTCGAAAAAAAAATAAATGCCTAATCTAAGCAACAAGATGAACCGTCAGTTGTCCATACACAAGAACAATCCCCGGCAACGGCGCCAAAAACATGGTGCACGAAATTGTGATCAATACTTTTCAAAACATAAACAATCCCTAGTAATGGCTCCAAAGACTTGGTGCTCAATACCATGGCATAAACACAACTTCGCACAACTAACCAGCAAGTGCACTGGGTCGTCCAAGTAATAAACCTTACGCGAGTAAGGGTCGATCCCACGGAGATTGGTGGTATGAAGCAAGCTATGGTCATCTTGTAGATCTCAGTCAGGCAGACTCAAATGGGTATAGTGATAAACGAATAAAGCAATAAGATAAAGATAGAGACACTTATGCACATCATTGGTGAGAGCTTCAGATAAGCGTATGAAGATGCCTTCCCTTCCGTCTCTCTGCTTTCCTACTGTCTTCATCCAATCCTTCTTACTCCTTTCCATGGCAAGCTTGTGTAGGGTTTCACCGTTGTCAGTGGCTACCTCCCATCCTCTCATTGGAAATACGTCCCTGATGCTCTGTCACAGCATAGGCTATCCATCTGTCGGTTCTCAATCAGGCCGGAATAGAATCCAGTGATTCTTTTGCGTCTGTCACTAACGCCCCGCCTTCAGGAGTTTGAAGCACGTCACAGTCATTCAATCATTGAATCCTACTCAGAATACCACAGACAAGGTTAGACCTTCCGGATTCTCTTGAATGCCGCCATCAGTTCTTGCCTATACCACGAAGACTCTGATCTCACGGAATGGCTGGCTCGTTTGTCAGGCGAGCACTTGGTTGTCAGGCGATCAACCATGCATCGTGTTATCAGGAATCCAAGAGATATTCACTAAGCCTCAGATGCTTGTAGAACAAGAGTGGTTGTCAGTCACTTTGTTCATGAGTGAGAATGGTGATGATCCGTGACGATCATCACCTTCATTAAGTTGAAGAACAAGTGATATCTTGGACAAAGAACAAGCGGAATTAAATAGAAGAACAATAGTAATTGCATTAATACTCGAGGTACAGCAGAGCTCCACACCTTAATCTATGGTGTGTAGAAACTCCACCGTTGAAAATACATAAGCATAAGGTCTAGGCATGGCCGAATGGCCAGCCTCCCAATGATCTAAGATAGCATAAAAATGAAGATAGCTACCCCGATTTCTCAATACAATAGTAAAAGGTCCTACTTATAGAAAACTAGTAGCCTAAGGTGTACAGAGATGAGTAAATGACATAAAAATCCACTTCCGGGCCCACTTGGTGTGTGCTTGGGCTGAGCAATGAAGCATTTTCGTGTAGAGACTCTTCTTGGAGTTAAACGCCAGCTTTTATGCCAGTTTGGGCGTTTAACTCCCATTTGGGTGCCAGTTCCAGCGTTTAACGCTGGGATTTCTTGAGGTGACTTTTAACGCCGGTTTGGGCCATCAAATCTTGGGCAAAGTATGGACTATCATATATTGCTGGAAAGCCCAGGATGTCTACTTTCCAACGCCGTTGAGAGCGCGCCAATTGGGCTTCTGTAGCTCCAGAAAATCCACTTCGAGTGCAGGGAGGTCAGAATCCAACAGCATCTGCAGTCCTTTTCAGTCTCTGAATCAGATTTTTGCTCAGATCCCTCAATTTCAGCCAGAAAATACCTGAAATCACAGAAAAACACACAAACTCATAGTAAAGTCCAGAAAAGTAAATTTTAACTAAAAACTAATAAAAATATACTAAAAACTAACTAGATCATACTAAAAACATACTAAAAACAATGCCAAAAAGTGTATAAATTATCCGCTCATCAGAGACCGACATAACCAAGTCGGACTCCTACCACTAAAAAGTTATTAAAGTAATCCCAGAAAGAGACCTGACAAAGGTCCAAGAAAGAGGATTACAGAAATAACTTAAAGGGGGACCAGTGCAAAAAAATCGCCAAGAAACAAGTTGGACCCATAAGTCACAACCTCAAAGGATCCAAGCTACAAACAATAAAACAAAGCAATCCGAGGAGGTCGAGATACAAGATTTCAAACATCAGTAGAAAACTGAAAAGATTCCAAGTCAAAAAACTACCTCCGTTACTCTACAAAAGTTATAAGGCCCGGAAGGCCACCAAAACCTACCGTGAAGGGATAGCGAGCTACCTTTTGTTTTTCAAAATAAAAAAGTTGCTAAACAAGCAACTAGGAAATGTCAGTAATTAAATAAAAAGTTTTAAAAAGCCCACAAGCCGGGCCAACTACATATCCAGAAAGAGATCAGCAAACATCAGGAGCCTTCTTGGCAGCATCAGGGCAAGGAGAAGGAGGATGAGTCTGAATCGGCACAGCGTTAACAGTCCCATCCTCCCGGTTCAGAATCTAGCAATCCGAGTCAGGCGCAACCGGAGGAGCAGAAGAAGTCGACACTTTGCCAGAGGACGCAGGGGGAGGAGCAATCTCATCATCATCATCCTCATCATCAGGGACAATCTTGCCATCCCTGACAATGTTATCCAGGCTAAAGGTGGTGAGATCGGCCTCGGGAGCAATGACTCGAACTTGCTCCTTCAAGTTCTCGTAAGCAGCAGTCACACTGCCAACAAGATGACTTTGAAGCTCAGAATAATCTTCCCGGACATTGTCGAGCTCCCCCCTCAGGCGCATCACCTCCCGATAAGATGTAACATAACTCTCCTTATGCATCGTGGCTGTGTCCTCAGCCAACCTCAAAGAAGCTGCCAGAGATTGAGAACTCGCATTCTCGTTCTCTAAATCCTTCTCCAGCTTGGCTACCTTTATTTCAAGTTCCTCCTTTAAATCCCTCATCCGATCAAAACTCCTCCTTTGCCTCCTCCATGAACGCTTTAGTAGCGTGGAGAGGGAGATTCTGAGTAGTCCGATATATGGCAGCCGCCATATACGCCATCTTTACGTGATTTCGGGCCATAAATTCCAAGTGACGGAGGATGGACACGTCATCCATGGAAAGGGCACCATAGGACCGATCTGCTGATCCACAAATTCAATGGCATTAAAATCAGGAGCATCGAGGTCGAAGGGCTCAGCTGTTTTTTGTTTTTTATTGGGAGGAGCAACAAATGGAGCGGCAAAAGTAGGATGAGGATCCACCAATCAGACTCGGGGTGTAGGGATCACCTTCTTCACCCCAGGGGAACTCGGCATGGATGGCTTCTCGCGCACCTGGGAGGACCCTTCCCCAGCCGCCTTGGCCGCAATATTTCTGGCAACAGTCGCCCTCTGTGCCCTCTTAAAAGCTTTCATGGATTCATTATTCTTCATTGCCTCTGCAAATAAAACAGAAATCAAGCTACAAGTCGGGCAAGTCGGAAAGACAGCTACAAGTAACATAAACAGATAATAAAGGAAACACAGGATACCAAGTTCAATTTGAAGAAGAGCAGTATTGGTTAGAAATTTCTTTGTGTAAAGATGGGGAGGTTGACCCCAGCGTTCTTCCAAGACAGTCACAAAAGCTCGCTCAGCCTCACCTAACATTTCCCACGAATATCTGGAGACCCTCACATCTTTTTGCCATTCCAAAGGAAAAGCAGGTTCGTCATTTTCATCCAGAAAAAAGGGCCGAGCTCCTTCAACAGCTCGGACCTTGAAAAAGTAGTTTTTAAAATCACGGAATGACTCGTCAAACATGGAAAAGACCTTCTTTCCTTGGGTAGAACGAAAGGAGACCCAAGCTGACTTCTTTTTTACCACACCAGGCTTAGTCAAGACAAACAGATAGAAAAAGAGAGATTGGGAAGCAGGAATACCAAAACCATTGCATAACAATTGGAAAATTTTTATGAAACCCCAGGAATTGGGGTAAAGTTGAGAGGGGGCAACATTACAGGACCATAATAAGTCGGTTTCAAATTGAGTAAAAGGAAGGGTAATACCCAGCGGACCGAAGAAAAAATCATAAACATAAAAGAAAGGGCGATCATCAACAACCCGAGTAGAAAAGCAGACTCTCTCATCAGAAGAGGGACGAATAAGCTCGTAGTTCTTCTCATCACTGGATTTACTACAAACACTATGAAACTGCCTAAGCTGCGCACAAAACTCAGAATCAACCAGAGAGACACACATAAGAACCATCGAGTCCACCCAATCGGCTATACCCTCAGGAACCTGGGAAGGCATCTCTACATTGTTATTTCGGGAAGACATGAGGCCAACTAAATCCTACAAAAAGAAAAGAAGAAAGGATTACTCAAAAACATCTCGGACAAGGGGCAAAACATCTCGACGGGCGAATACACAGAAAAGGAAAAACCCCAAGACTCAAACTAAAAGTCCCGGGGCATCCTTTGGAGGCAGTAACAAAGCAAGGAGAAAGACAAAACATAAACAAAATAGAAAGTCATATTCCTACAGTCTATCAGTAAGAAACAAACATACCGGGCAAAAAGAGTCAAAGATGCAACCTTTTTTCAGAATCAAACAAAATTATCATTCCAAAGCTTCAAAATCAAAAGCATTTCACAACATGCAAAAGCCCTAAAGGTATCAAGCAACGGGAAAAGCGAAAAAGATCATGCAAAAGACGAAGAAATTACGAGACGCACAATGATCAGGCATAGCAAAAAGCAGAAAAGATCCAAACTTTTCCCAACCAAGATAAAAACTTTCTCAAAACAGACACAAAAATGGCGTAGAGGGAGGAAGAAAGAAGAACCAAACCTGGGAAAACGAGAGAAAACTGCGAAGAAAAGCAGAGGAGCAGAAGGCAAAATCCAGAATCACCCCTTCTACCACGAAAAAGCGAAGTCACAAAGCAACGTCGCTAGGCTGAAACACAAAAACTACAGGCGGAGGCTTTAGAAAAGTCAAAAGGGAAAAGTTGAAAGTGAGAAAGTAAAGGGAGAAGTTACGAAGAAGAAGTAGAGAAACCGTTTCTGATCGAGAAATTCAAAATAAAAACAAGAGAAAATGCGGGCAATTAATGCCAATTAAATGCGGATATTAAAACCGCTTGCGTTCCCAAAAAAGCGCTGATATAAAAGCGCGCGCTTTTAGAGAAAAACGTTCTACATTCAAAAGCTACTACAAAAAGGAGTCGACAAAATGCTTGAGTTCGGTTTCACTAGAGAAGGACCGAAGTCAAGGACTCGACCTCGACAAAGAAGACCGAGCTCAAGCAGGGGCACTGCTCATATCCTGGGTCGAGCTATCCGACCTGGGATGATCGACGACAAAGCGACCGACCTCTTCAGGTCAAGCGGACCGACTTCTTTATAAAGAACTCGGCCGAGTCAACAAGACAGCCCAATAAAGGGCCCGGGTAGAGGAACACGACTCAAATCCTAAGGCAGCCCAAGCCTATAGAGATAAAGGCGGTTCTATTGAAGATACGATGACCTCAACTCAAAGATAAAAGATAAGATAAGATAACTAACTTGTCTTATCCAAAAGGTCACATCTCACCATTATAAATACACTGGAGCACCCAGGTATAACTCATACTCTGATTTTACTTAATACCTGCTTAATACCTTTGCTAACTTAAGTATTGGAGTCCCTTGCAGGTACCCCCACCCTCCGGGGACAAAGGAATCAGCACCACCACCAAGTCCAACAAGTCGGACACCGCAGCTCCGGCCGTCTCCCACTAGCCGGACACGTTAACACCGACCAGTACAGAAGATCTCATCCAAGATCGACCTCCAGTTTCAAGTAACCCTCAAAACAGTAACCATAGAGAGGAAGCAAGAAAAGCTTCTCTCAATGCAGAGTCAAACAAAGCCCCCACAGTCAAACTCTACGTTTGGTGTTGGGAGGCCACAACCAAACTCTAAGTTTGGTGTTGGGAGGCCCCAACAATGCTCTGAACATCTGTGAAGCTCCATGAGAGCTCACTGTCAAGCTATTGACATTAAAGAAGCGCTTATTGGGAGGCAACCCAATTTTATTTATCTATGTTATTTTCTTTTTTTAGGTTGATGATCATGTGGAGTCACAAAAATAACTGCAAAAATCAAAGCAAAATAAAAAATAGCATTAAAAATAGCACACCCTGGAGGAGAAACTTACTGGCGTTTATACCCAGTCTGGCACCATTCTGGGCGTTAAACGTCAGAAAGAAGCATCAGACTGGCGTTAAATGCCAGAAAGAAGCAACAAACTGGCGTTAAACGCCAGAAACAGGTTGCAGCTTGGCATTTAACGCCAGGAAAGGAATAAAACCTGGTATTTAACGCCAGAAACAAGCAGCAGTCTGGCGTTAAACGCCAGGATTGCACAATAGGGGCGTTTTGCACGCCTAAAAGGAGCAGGAATGAGAAATCCTTTACCCCTCAGGATCTGTGGACCCCACAAAATCCTCACCTACCCCACCTTTATCTCTATCTCCCTCCATTTCCTCCATTTTCTTCTTCTTCCCCTTCTTTCTTTCTTCTTTTAGTTGAGGACGAGCAAACCTTTTAAGTTTGGTGTGGTAAAAGCATTGCTTTTTGATAACCATTTATTGCACCTAAGGCCGGAAAAACCTCTAGAAAGAGGAAAGGAAAGGCAAAAGCTTCCACCTCCGAGTCATGGGAGATAGAAAGATTTATCTCAAAGGTCCATCAAGACCACTTCTATGAAGTTGTGGCCAAGAAAAGGTTGATCCCTATGCAATTTAGCTAGAATTGTCATAGAGGAAGACATCCTCATTGAAGAGGACAAGCCCATCACTAAAAAGAGGATGCTGCAAACAAGAGAGCCCACTCATGGACCTCAACAAGAGCATGAGGAATTCCCTCATCAAGAAATCCCTGAGATGCCTCAAGGAAGAGACATAGAGGAGCTTAGGCGTTCCATTGGACCTTCAAGAGGAGGAACTAGCCACCATCACTAAGGTGGACCCGTTCTTTGATTTCCTTGTTCTTATTTTTCTGTTTTTCGATTTTATGATTTATGTGTTATCTATGTTTGTGTCTTCATTACATGATCATTAGTGTCTAGTGTCTATGTCTTAAAGCTATGAATAATTCCATGAATCCTTCACCTCTCTTAAATGAAAAATGTGCCTAATTACAAAAGAACAAGAAGTACTTGGATTTCAAATTTTATCTTGAAATTAGTTTAATTATTTTGATGTGGTGGCAATACTTTTTGTTTTCTGAAGGAATGCTTAAACAATGCATATTTTTTATAGTGAAGTTTATGAATGTTAAAATTGTTGGCTCTTGAAAGAATGATGAACAAAGAGAAATGTTATTGATAATCTGAAAAATCATGAAATTGATTCTTGAAGCAAGAAAAAGCAATGAAAAAAATGGCGAAAATTAAAAGAAAGAAAAAAAAGCAGAAAAAGCCAATAGCCCTTTAAACCAAAAGGCAAGGGTAAAAAGGATCCAAGGCTTTGAGCATTAATGGATAGGAGGGCCCAAGGAAATAAAATCTAAGCCTAAGTGGCTAAATCAAGCTGTCCCTAACCATGTGCTTGTGTCATGAATGTCCAAGTGAAAAGCTTGAGACTGAGTGGTTAAAGTCGTGATCCAAACCAAAAGAGTGTGCTTAAGAACTCTGGACACCTCTAATTGGGGACTCTAGCAAAGCTGAGTCACAATATGAAAAGGTTCACCCAGTTATGTGTCTGTGGCATTTATGTATCCGGTGGTAATACTAGAAAACAAAGTGCTATCTAAATTATGAGTTTCTATAGACGCCAATCATTCTGAATTTCAAAGGATAAAGTGAAATGCCAAAACTGTTCAGAAGCAAAAAGCTACTAGCCCCGCTCATCTAATTGGGACTAAGTTTCACTAATATTGTGAGATTCATTGTATATTCTCTTCTTTTTATCCTATTTTTTTCAGTTGCTTGGGGACAAGCAACAATTTAAGTTTGGTGTTCTGATGAGCGGATAATTTATATGCTTTTTGGCATTGTTTTTACATAGTTTTTAGTATATTTTTATTATTTTTTAAGAAAAATTCACATTTCTGGACTTTACTATGATTTTGTGTGTTTTTCTATGATTTTAGGTATTTTCTGGCTGAAATTGAGGGACCTGAGCAAAAATCTGATTCAGAGGCTGAAAAAGGACTGCTGATGTTGTTGGATTCTGACTTTCCTGCACTCGAAATATATTTTTTGGAGCTACATAAGTCCAAATGGCACGCTCTCAATTGCGTTGGATATTAGACATCCAGGGCTTTCCAGCAATATATAATAGTTCATACTTTGCTCAAGTTTAGACGACGCAAACTGGCGTTCAACGCCAGCTTTCTGCCCTATTCTGGCGTTAAACGCCAGAAACAAGTTGCAAGCTAGAGTCAAACGCTAGAAACAAGTTACAAACTGGTGTTTAACTCCAAAGAAGGCCTCTAAACCTTGTCTGTGGTATTCTGAGTAGGATCTGGAATGGGATGACTGTGACGAGCTACAAACTTGCGACTGTAGGGCATGGTGACAGACGCAAAAGGATAGTAAATCCTATTCCTACACGATCGAGAACCAATAGCTGACTAGCCACACGATATCTGTTTTTCATCCGAGATGAGAAATCCGACAGTTGATTAGCCGTACATACAGCTTGCCGTAGAAAGGAGTATGAAGGATTGGATGAAGGCAATAGGAAAGCAGAGATTCAGAAGGAACAACGCATCTCCATACGCTTATCTGAAATTTCCACTAATGAATTACATAAGTATCTCTATCTTTATTTTATGCTTATTTATCTATTTTAATTATAAAAACTCCATAACCATTTGAATCCGCCTGACTGAGATTTACAAGGTGACCATAGCTTTCTTCAAGCCAACAATCTTTATGGGATCACAATTTGAACCCAGTGCACTTGCTGGTTAGTTGTGCGAAGTTGTGAAAAAAGAGTTGATATTACAATTGTGCGTACCAAGTTTTTGGCGCCATTGAGATCACAATTTCGTGTACCACCTGCCATAGAAGAAATCATTCGCAGTTGGAGTAGACAGTAAGACCGGATTAATCCAGAAGAACAAAGCATCTCCAAGCCTTAACCATCTTCTTATCATTGTTTTCACCATCAATTGAGTAACGTTTTATTTATTCTATTTTTATGCATTTTAAACAATCAACCAACCTTTCTATTCGCCTGACTAAGATCTACAAGATAACCATAACTTGCTTCAAATTACAATCCTCGTGGGATCGATCCTGACTCACTCTGGTATTACTTGGATGACCCATTGCACTTGCTGATTCAGTTGTGTGAAGTGTTACAATTTTTTTTCAATTTCACTAGGAGTGCATTGTTCTTTTATTTCGAAACCTGCAAAATTGAGATATAATGCACAAAAATATAATTACCTTTACTATCACTTAAATTAAAAATATAAATTTTTATTTAAATAAAAAATTTTATAGTTTTTATTATTCCTAGAAAAACAACTAAATCAATAAAACAGATTTCATTAAATAAGTTCATTAAACTAGAAGAAAGAGAATAAGAGAGGAACAAAAGAAAGAAGAAAGAAAACAAAAGTAAAGAAAAGCGAGAAGAGTGTTAATGTTGCAAGTGTGAGGAGTGTTGAAGTTAGTCACACATCAAAGAAAGCAAGGAAAAGTGAGGAGTTTATAAGATGAGAGACCCATTAACTTGACGCCTTAAGGTTTTGAGTTGGATGTGGTATCTTCTCATCTTATGTTCTCTCACTTGATTCCTCCTCGAATCTCTCCGGTTGTCGAGAGCTCCCCACGGTCGGCCCAACAAATGGTATCAGAGTCGAAGGTTTAATCGGTCTGGTTTAAGGAGTATTCAAGATGAAGCATCGAAAGTCTTCCTGGCAAAAGGTGGTCCGGGCGGCGTGTCCCACTGTGTTTTGCGGCGGTGTGATAGACGAATACTCGTGGTAGTGGAGGAACTAGAGGGAGTTGATGCTTGATGTGGAGGCTCACACTTGAGGGGGAGATTGTGTTAGTGTTGCAAGTGTGAGGAGTGTTGAAGTTAGTCCCACATCAAAGAAAGCAAGGAAGAGTGAGGAGTTTATAAGATGAGAGACCCATTAACTTGACGCCTTAAGGTTTTGAGTTGGATGTGGTGTCTTCTCATCTTATGTTCTCTCACTTGATTCCTCCCTGAATTTCCCTGGTTGTCGAGAGCTCCCCATGGTCGGTGATGAGCGGATAATTTATACGCTTTTTGGCATTGTTTTTACATAGTTTTTAGTAGGATTTAGTTATTTTTTAGTATATTTTTATTAGTTTTTAAGCAAAATTCACATTTCTAGACTTACTATGAGTTTGTGTATTTTTCTATGATTTTAGGTATTTTCTGGCTGAAATTGAGGGACTTGAGCAAAAATATGATTCAGAGGCTGAAGAAGGACTGATGATGCTATTGGATTCTGACCTCCCTGCACTCGAAATGAAATTTTTGGAGCTACAGAAGTCTAAATGGAGCGCTCTCAACTGTGTTTAGATGACACAATATATAATACTCCATACTTTGCCCGAGTTTAGATGACGCAAACTGGCGTTTAACGCCAGCTTTCTGCCCTATTCTGGCGTTAAACGCCAGAAACAAGTTGAAAAGCAGAGTTAAACGCCAGAAACAAGTTACAAACTGGCGTTCAACTCCAAGGAAGACCTCTACACGTGAAAGCTTCAATGCTCAGTCCAAGCACACACCAAGTGGGCCCGGAAGTGGATTTCTGCATCATTTACTCATTTCTGTAACTCTAGCAACTAGTCTAGTATAAAAAGGACTTTTTACTATTGTATGTTCATCTTTGGATTATCTTTTGATCCTTTGATCACGTTTTGGAGGCTGGTCTCTCGGCCATGCCTAGACCTTGTTCTTATGTATTTTCAACGGTGGAGTTTCTACACACCATAGATTAAGGTGTGGAGCTCTGCTGTTCCTCGAGTATTAATGCAATTACTACTGTTTTCTATTCAATTCATGCTTATTCTTATTCTAAGATGTCCACTCGCACTTCAACCTGATGAATATGATGATCTGTGACACTCGTCACCATTCTCACTCATGAATGCGTGCCTGAGAAACACTTCCGTTCTACCTGCGAAAGCTAGAGTGTGTATCTCTTGGATTCCTGGTCCACAACGCATGGTTGCCTCTCCTGACAACAGAGCCTTCCATTCCGTGAGAATAGAGTCTTCGTGGTATAAGCTAGAATCCATTGGCAGCATTCTTGATATCCGAAAAGTCTAAACCTTGTCTGTGGTATTCCGAGTAGGATCTGGGATGGGATGACTGTGACGAGCTTTAAACTCGTGACTGTAGGGCGTGGTGGCAGACACAAAAGGATAGTAAATCCTATTCCTACATGATCGAGAACCAACAGCTGATTAGCCATGCGGGAAACCTTAGAGGACTAATAAACCACTATTTTATGGTTTATCTTATGCTCAATTGAGTGGTTTTTATCAAATCTTCACCCACTTATTCATGTAAATTGCATGGTTTTACTATTCTTTCCTCATTTTATGATATATGTGAAAACATGTTTCCTATGCTTTAAAAATATAAAATTTAATCATCTCTTATTACCATTCGATGCCATGATATGTGTGTTAAGTGTTTTCAGAGATTACAGGATAGGAATGGCTCAGAGGATGGAAAGGAAGCATGCAAAAGAGGAAGGAATACAAGAAGTTGAAGAAATTGCTAAGCTGTCTAGCTTGACCTCTTCGCACTCAAACGGTAATAACTTGAGCTATAGAAGTCCAAATGATGCGGTTTTAGTTGCATTGGAAAGCTAACGTCTGGGGCTTCGATTTGATATATAATTTATCATAGTGGCCATACAGTTAGGCAACGTGAACGCGTGCTTTACGCGGACGCGTTGCAGTGACGAAAATCAGCGTGGCAGATTTCGTCTCCAGCGATTTCTGGGCTACTTCCGGCCCAGTTTCAAACCCAGAAAACACAGATTAAAGGCTGAAAAGTGGAGGAATGAAGGGAGACGACTCATAATTCACTTTTCATAATTTAGATGTAGTTTTTAGAGAGAGAGGTTCTCTCCTCTCTCTTAGGATTTAGGATTTAGGATTAGGATTCCTTTTATTAGAATTACGATTTCATCTTCTTCAATCACAGGTTCAATGTTCCCTTTATTTATTTTCTCAATTTAGTTTATGAACTCTTTATGTTTAGATTGATTTTCTTAATTAATACACCTTGAGGTATTTCAAACTTATGATTGCTTTCCTTAATTTATGTTATTGATGCTTAGTGTGTTTAATTGTGTGGTTTTATCAAGTCTTCACCCACTTATTCATATGATTTGCATGTATTTACAATTCCTTCCTGAAAATGTTCTATGATTGAAAACTTGCTTCCTAAAGATCTTTTAATTGTATATTTTTAGTCTTCTTTATACCATTCAATGCCATGATCTGTGTGTTAAGTGTTTCAGGCTTCATAGGGCAGGAATGGCTTAGAGAATGGAGAGGAAGCTTGCAAAGATGGAAGGAACACAAGAAATTGAGTAGACGACCAACGAAAAGTGACACGGGCGCATGGCTTACGCGACCGCGCGAAATGGAGGAAATCGCAGTGATGCGCTCGCGTGCCTAACGCGACCGCGTGGATTGGAAGTTGCACGAGTGACGCGAATGCGTGGACGACGCGCACGCGTGGCACGGAAAACGCTGAGTCACGCGAACGCGTGGATGTCGCGGTCGCGTGACGTGCGCGATCTGCAAAATTACAGAAGTCGCTGGCATAGAGTCTGGGCCGCGTTTTAACCCAGTTTTTCAAAAAATCATATCTTTTTCAAAATCTTATCTTATCTTTTTTTTTCAAAAATCATATCTTTTTCAAAAATATTTTCTTTTTGTTAGTTTTTGTTTTTATTTTTTCCTACTACTATGAACTCTCACCCCTTTGGCTATGAGTCTGGTTATAATTATGTTGTAGGAAGAGGAGATTATAATGACAACATACATTATGGTTGGAACAATCAAAGATGGGAGGAGTCACAAGGATTTGATCAACCCTCATGGCAACAACCACCTCCAATGGACTATCAACAACCATTCTGTGATACATATCAAGGCAATGGCTATGGTGAGCAGTCTTTTGATTATCAACAACCACCACCATATGCTTATGAACCCCCTTCTCAACATGACTTTGGACCACCATACTCACAAGCCCCTTTCCACCATTCACCTCTATATGACCCTAACCATCATCCACCATACCAACCACCTTATGAACCATATGAACCATATATAGAACCACCCCAATTCTAACCCAATTACTCCCAAGAACCACCACCTCCATATGCACCATATCCATGTCCATCAATCCAAGAGCCTTATAGTCCAACTTATGATACCCAAGCGGAACAAGAATCAAAGGATCGTCTCAAAGAAACAGTGGATCAATTTCATGCAACCCTTCATCAATTGGAGCAAGCGATAAATCAATTAGCTTTCCGACATTTGGACACTCAAGGAACCCCAATGGCTTCATGTGGACAATCTAATGAAGAACGTAGCATGAAGGAGATATTAGAAACTCCGGTGGACAGTAAGGAGCATGAATTTGTACTGGAACAAGTGGAGGAAGCCGGAATTATTGAAGAAGAAGAAGTGGTTGAAGACTTAGGAGATGCTGAACCTCCATTGGAAAGTCCATTCATAAAGCCTCCTTCCAAGATTCTTGAAAGTAATGTTGAGGTGGGTGTACAACCTCCAAGGCATGTCATGGTTGAAGACTTGGAAGAGGTTGATCAAGAGATGGAGACTAAAGAAGTAGAAGCACAGCCTCCCATGCCCTAGGTAAGCAATGAAGAAGATATTAAATTGGAAGAAAGCTACCAAGAAGAAGGGGTTGATATTGAAGAAGCTTGCAAAAAGGTGGAAGGTGTCAAGAAAGAACACACGGGAGTAAAGCCTGCAATTACCTTGCCAAAGTTGTTGGAGACACCTCCCCCTAAGTTGCCATCATCCTTCACAACATTCAAATGGGTAAAATTCATATCCCTTAGCTTTCTAATTCCACTTGAATATGGGCTACTGGAGACGGATGGTCGACTTAGAGCTCTTTGTGGCATTAAGAGTAAGAGGAAGATGGTTAGTGGTTGGAGTTGTCAAGCAAGGTTCAACATGGTTGTGTGCTCAAAGTTTAAATGCAAGGGTTGGTGTAAAGCTCAACTGAATGGGTCTAGGAAGTTGTTTGGCTGCTTTAGTGAGAATTCAGATTGCTTGCTACCCAGATGGAATCATGATGATCTACAAAAAAAAAACGGGTGCAAAAGCAAGGCTTGGGACCCCGGAATTCATTCCAACAATCAACACTCTTGGGGCCTTGTCACTTGCTTTAACTTGCTTGAAGGCTTTCTGTGCCTAGTTTGGGATCCCGGAGGCCATTGGAATTACAAACATTGGTGGGGATTCAAGGATCAGTACAAGCACAAGCCACCATGACAAGGAGTTCACCAAATGTCCAACTTAAGGACTTTAACTAAAAGTGCTAGGTGGGAGACAACCCACCATGATATGATCGTTCCTTTTTCAGTTTTAATTTCAGTCTATTTTGAGTTTTGATTGAACCTGGAATCATGCATAGCATTCATATTAGCATTGCATTCTGCATACTGCATTATTAAAACAAAAATTTTTCACGGGACGCGACAGCGTCGCCGACGCGTCCGCGTCGTATGTGTGTTGGGAAGAAAAGAAGATTGAATAGGGAGTTCAGCAAAAGCGTGGCTGAAGACATGCCTTTGGTATAAATTGATCCACGTGACCGTGTCGCTGATGCGTTCGCGTCATTTGCGAAAAATGCCTCCCACGCGTCCGCGTCACACACGCGAACGCGTGACTTGAAAATCGGCATAAAAAAGGGGTGTATGGCAGCAAGTTGTGATGGCGTGAAGCTGGAACCGTGCTAGAAGCACAAGCCTTACCACGCGAACGCGTACCCCACGCGAACGCGTGCCCCACGCGTCCGCGTCGTTTTGCAAATATGGCCATTCACACGATTGCGTCACCCACGCGAACGCGTCACCCAACAATAAGGGTTTAAAACAGAGAGTTGCGCGAATGCACGGCTGCACTCGCGCCAATCGCACAAATCAGGCCACGCGATCGCGTGACCCACGCGTCCGCGTCACCTGATAATTATCACACACCACGCGACCGCGTCACTCACGCGTCTACGTCACAAGTGGCGCGTGATGAGCGGATAATTTATACGCTTTTTGGCATTGTTTTTAGGTAGTTTTTAGTAAGTTCAAGCTACTTTTAGGGATGTTTTCATTAGTTTTTATGTTAAATTCACATTTCTGGACTTTACTATGAGTTTGTGTGTTTTTCTGTGATTTCAGGTAAATTCTGGCTGAAATTGAGGGATTTGAGCAAAACTCTGAAAGAGGCTGACAAAAGGACTGCTGATGCTGTTGGAATCTGACCTCCCTGCACTAAAAATGAATTTTCCGGAGCTACAGAACTCCAATTGGCGCTCTCTCAACGGCGTTGGAAAGTAGACATCCAGGGCTTTCCATCAATATATAATAGTCCATACTTTATTCGGAAATTGACGACGTAACTTGGCGTTGAACGCCAAGTTCATGCTGCTGTCTGGAGTTAAACGCCAGAAAAACGTCATGATCCGGAGTTGAACGCCCAAAACACGTCATAACTCGGAGTTCAACTCCAAGAGAAGCCTCAGCTCGTGGATTGAACAAGCTCAGCCCAAACATACACCAAGTGGGCCCCGGAAGTGGATTTATGCATCAATTACTTACTCATGTAAACCCTAGGAGCTAGTTTATTATAAATAGAACATTTAACTAATGTATTTGACATCTTTTGACCACTTTAAGTCTCTATTCATTCGGTCACTTGATCATGGAGAGGGCTGGCCATTCGGCCATGCCTGAACCTTATGCTTATGTATTTTCAACGGTGGAGTTTCTGCACACCATAGATTAAGGGTGTGGAGCTCTGCTGTACCTCAAGTATCAATGCAATTCTATCTTCTTTTATTCGGTCTCTATCTTATTCTTATTCCAAGATATTCATTCGTACCCAAGAACATGATGAATGTAATGAGTTAGATAACCCTCATTATTATTCTCACTTATGAACGCGCGTGATTGACAACCACTTTCGTTCTACATGCAACCGAGCTTGAATGTGTATCTCTTAGATTCCCCAACAGAATCTTCGTGGTATAAGCTAGATAGATGGTGGCATTTATGAGGATCCGGAAAGTCCAACCTTGTCTGTGGTGTTCCGAGTAGGATCCTGGGAATCCGGAAAGTCTCACCTTGTCTGTGGTATTCCGAGTAGGATTCCGGTAATGAATGACTGTGACGTGCTTCAAACTTGTAACCTGCTGGGCGTTAGTGACAGACGCAAAAGAATCAAGGGATTCTATTCCAGTAGGAGCGGGAACCAACCGGTGATTAGCCGTACTGTGACAGAGTGCGTGAGCATTAGTTTTCACTGCGAGGATGGGATGTAGCCATCAACCATGGGTGATGCCTCCAGACTGGTTAGCTGTGCGAGTGACAGCCGCATAGGATATTTCCCCGAAAGGATTGAAAGTAGCCACAGCTGATGGTGAACCCCTATACAAAGCTTGCCATGGAAAGGAGTAAGAAGGATTGAGTAGAAGCAGTGGGAGAGCAGGCGTCCTTGAGCCATACAGCATCTGCATATACTTAACTGATACCTCTACTAATGAATCTGCATAAGTATTTCTATCCTCTTTATTATTTAGTTTATTATTTATTTATTATTCCAATAATCACAATTACCCTTTAATTTCCCTAACTGAGATTTACAAGGTGACCATAGCTTGCTTCATACCAACAATCTCTGTGGATTCGACCCTTACTCACGTAAGGTATTACTTGGACGACCCAGTACACTTGCTGGTTAGTTGAACGGAGTTGTGAATTCAACCAGTGCCATAATTAGAACATTGATCACAAATGATACAAGAATTTTGATCACAATTTCGTCCACCAAGTTGTTGCGTGTCCCCAAGCAACTGAAAATCAAACAGGATAAAAAGAAGAGAATATACTATAAATTCAGAAATATCAATGAATATTAATTATAATTAGATGAGCGGGACTTGTAGCTTTTTGCTTCTGAACAGTTTTGGCATCTCACTTTTTCCTTTGAAGTTTAGAATGATTGGCTTCTCTAGGAACTTAGAATTTTGGATAGTGTTATTGACTTTCTTAGTTAAGCATGTTGATTCTTGAACATAGCTACTTTTGAGTTTTGGCCGTGGCCCTAAGCATTTTGTTTTCCAGTATTACCACCGGATACATAAAGGCCACAGACACATAACTGGGTGAACCTTTTCAGATTGTGACTCAGCTTTGCTAGAGTCCCCAGTTAGTGGTGTCCAGAGCTCTTAAGCACACTCTTTTGCTTTGGATCCTTTTTACCCTTGCCTTTTGGTTTTAAGGGCTATTGGCTTTTTCTACTGCTCCTTCTTTTTTTTTTCTCTTTTTTTTTCGCCATTTTTTTTTCAATTTTTTTTTCGCAAGCTTTCTTTTTCACTGCTTTTTCTTGCTTCAAGAATCAATTTCATGATTTTTCAGATCCTCAATAACATTTCTCTTTGTTCATCATTCTTTCAAGAGCCAACAATTTTAACATTCATAAACAACAAGATCAAAAGACATATGCACTGTTCAAGCATTCATTCAGAAAACAAAAAGTATTGTCACCACATCAATATAATTAAACTAAATTCAAGAGCTATTTTCGAAATTTATGTACTTCTTGTTCTTTTGAATTAAAACATTTTTCTTTTAAGAGAGGTGAAGGATTCATGGAATTATTCATAATCTTTAAGGCATAGTTACTACATACTAATGATCATGTAATAGATAAACATATATAAAAAAACGAAAAATAGGAAAAAAAAAATTTAGAACAAGGAATGAGTCCACCTGAGTGAGGGTGGCGCCTTCTTGAAGATCCAATGGTGCTTTTTTGAGCTCCTCTATGTCTCTTCCTTGCTTCTTTTGAATGATTCCTAGTAATTTTGGTGTTCCTCCCCTTAGTTGTTTCCAATATTTGTGTGGAGGACAACTTATTCCCTGAGGTATCTCAGGAATCTCTTGATTTGCAGCCACATGTTCTACCACTGAGCTATGATGGCTTATATTAGTCTTTCCATCTCCCATGACTTGGAGGTGGAAGCTTTTTGTCTTTCCTTTTTTTTTTTTGAGGTTTCTCTAAATTGTTGATTTTTAGTTTCTCTTGACTTCCTCTTCAGAGTCCTTTCAGGTTCAGGATCTGTTCCAATAAGAATGTTCTTGTCCTTGCTCCTGCTCATATAGGGAAGAAGAGAACAAGAAAAGAAAGAGGAATCATCTATGTCACAGTAAAGAGGTTCCTTATTGTTAGTAGAAGAAGAAAGGAATAAAAGTGGAGAATCCAATCACAATGGTGAGGATAGAAACAGTGATTGGAGATGAAGAGGGGTGAAGAAAATAAAAGAAATAGAAAGAGATGAGGTGGAGAGAAATTCGAAAATAATTTTGAAAAATGGGTTAGTGATTTTTGAAAATTAAAATTAAAATTTAAAACAATTAATTAATTAAAAAGAATTTTTGAAAAAGAGGGAGGTATTTTCGAAAATTAGAGAGGGAAAAGTAGTTAGGTGGTTTTGAAAAAGATAAGAAACAAACAAAAAGTTAATTAGTTAATTGAAAAAGATATTAAAATCAATTTTGAAAAGATAAGATTGAAATTAGTTTTGAAAAAGATTTGAATTTTAAAATCACAATTAATGACTTGACTCACAAGAAATCACAAGATATGATTCTAGAACTTAAAATTTGAATCTTTCTTAACAAGAAAGTAACAAACTTGAAATTTTTGAATCAAAACATTAATTTTTGATGCAATTTTCGAAAATATGATGTAAAGATAAGAAAAAGATTTTGAAAATATTTTGAAAAAGATTTTTTTTGAAATTTTCGAAAATAATAAAAAATGGAAAAGATATGATTTTTGAAAAAGATTTTAAAAAGATAAGATTTAAAAAGATAAGATATTTTTTTTGATTTTTGATTTTTTTTTTTTTTTTGATGAGGGAGAAAAACACTAAAAATACTCAATGCATGAAAAATTTTGGATCAAAACACATGATGCATGCAAGAACACTATGAATGTCAAGATGAACACCAAGAACACTTTGAAGATCATGATGAACATCAAGAACATATTTTTGAAAAATTTTCAAGAAAAGAAAACATGCAAGACACCAAACTTAGAAATTTTTCATGTTTAGACTCTATGAATGCAAGAATGCATATGAAAAACACCATACAACACAAAACAAGAAAATATGAAGATCAAACAAGAAAGTTCATCAAGAACAACTTGAAGATCATGATGAATGCTATGAATGCATGAATTTTTCGAAAATTTTATGCAAGAAAAAGATGAACATGCAATTGACACCAAACTTATGACTTGACAAAAGACTCAAACAAGAAACACAAAATATTTTTATTTTTATGATTTTTCTAATTTTTTGTATTTTATTTGATTTTTTTGAAAAAAACATATAAGAAAAGGAAAATAAGAAATTCAAAATTTTTAATATGAATTCCAGGAATCATGCAATGTTAGTCTAAAGCTCCGGTCCAGGAATTAGACATGGCTTAATAGCCAGCCAAGCTTTCAATGAAAGCTCCAGTCCAAAACACTAGACATGGCCAATGGCCAGCCAAGCCTTAAGTGACAAATCAAGCATACAGCAGTTGATATTTCATCCAACTTTATATACTTATTATTGGAAGCCTCAGTCCAAAAGAATTAGACATGGCTTTACAGCCAGCCAGGCTTCAACATTTTTCATGAAACTCTAGAATGCATATTAAAAAATTTTTTTGAATAATTTTCGAAAATAGGGAGAAGATTTTGAAAAGATTTTCGAAATTTTTTTTTTTAATAAAATAAAAATTACCTAATCTGAGCAACAAGATGAACCGTCAGTTGTCCATACTCGAACAATCCCCGGCAACGGCGCCAAAAACTTGGTGGACGAAATTGTGATTCATTCTTTTTCAACTCGAAACAATCCCCGGTAATGGCTCCAAAAACTTAGTTGTGCGGAGTTGTGAATTGAATTTTAGACACCGTGATATTGAGCACCAAGTTTTTGGAGCCATTACCGGGGATTGTTTCGAGTTGAAAAAGAATGAATCACAATTTCGTCCACCAGCGCGCAGCTTATCCAAATCAGATAAATATCTTATCTTTTCTTCCCTAAATCCTAATTTTTCTTTCCCTTCTTATTTCTTTCTTTCTCCTTTCTTACTTTCTTTTTCTTTTTCCATTGGTGTTAAAATTCTCTTCTTCAACTATTGCATCTTTTCTTGAATTATTCTGGTGCTTCATGACTTGTTTTATTCTGATTGGGTATTATTATTCATAAGTCAATGCTAATTTATATAATACTGATATTTCTTTTGCATTGATATGCACTTGCACTGTCTTTCATTGCCCACACTCTTCCCCATTGTTGTAAATTTTTGCACTCTTGATTTGCCATTGCTTCTACTGTTTTCTCACTTGCATGTTGTAGCTACCATGTAATTGAGACCATTATTTTTTGGCATTAACACCCATATTTTATTTGTTTTCTATCTTTGTTTTTGGGTTACTTTCCTTCTTTTTTCTCTTCTTTCAGGATGGCCACCGATAGGGGAAATGAAGAACTTCTATATGGGGAGACAGGCAAGTCAATCTGCACAATCTATAGAGAAAGGCATCAGTTGGAGCAACCCGTCCACTTGTACATCTTAGCATGCACCGAAGACGGTGTAATCTTTAAGTGTGGGGAGGTCGATACCGATCTCCACGGGTTAGTTATTCTCTTCTCAACACCAATATTCTATTTTCTTTGTTTGTTCATTGTTGCATTGCATAATAGATTGCATGTGTAATTGTTCGCATTTAAGTACTACTTGGTTGAAAAATAATA
This sequence comes from Arachis stenosperma, assembly GCF_014773155.1. Taxonomy (NCBI): domain Eukaryota; kingdom Viridiplantae; phylum Streptophyta; class Magnoliopsida; order Fabales; family Fabaceae; genus Arachis; species Arachis stenosperma. Next base: position 82,928,758 of record NC_080377.1, read on the forward strand.
AGTTTCTTTTTAAGACCCTATTTTGAAAAATTTCACTAATTTAAATTAAAAAATTAAAATTTTCTATGTGTTAAATTTGTTTGAAGATTGTAAATTGGAACATGGTTTTTGAGCTAAAGAACACACAACCTGTGAGATTTTGAGCTTATTTATATGGTTACATTATTTAACCATAACTTTTTATTCTTGTGTGTTTTCTTCTCTATAACTGCAATCTATATTTTGTTCCATTCTATATGTCCATTATTTAGTATATTTACATGCTTACATATTTACATGGGATGATAAAAAAAGTAGGGAATTAAATTGAATAAGTTATTTGAAAATTTGGGAAGCATGCTCATGTGAAATCAAAATAATTAAATTACCATGTGCATTGATAAAAAAAATTTAAGTAATTAAATAAAGGGATACAAAAAAAATATTACCCCAAATGAAAAATAAAAAAAATCAATGCACATGGGACAAAATTCAAAAAATAAGTTTGATACATGAGCATGTAATGCAAAAGTGGAAAAAGTTTGGGTAGCTAGGTAAAGCATTTTAAATTATATAAAGTATGTATATGTTAGGTGAGATCTTAGACTAATCAAGGACTCACTTTGTTAGCTCACTTAGCCTTATATATATATATATATATATATATATATATATATATATATATATATATATATATATATCCTTATCTTTACCTCAGCCCCATTACAACCCTGAAAAGACCTCATGATGTTTGCATTGATATGCTAAATATTTGTTGATTGGGTAGATGAAGAACAAGGTTGAGAAATCATGACTAGGGAAGAGTAAAGTGATTGACCCTGGACACTTGAAAGTTAGAGTGATATACACTACCAGTAAGGGTTCAGTGCTTAATTCTATGTTCCCTGCTTTCATGAGCTATCTTCTTACAAGTTTACTTACTTTTTATTGTACGATTTGAATTAGTGGAATTTGGTTTGTATTTGTCTTGAATAACTTGTTTGCTTTTAACCAAGTAACATCTTAGCTTGTAGTTGCATTCACATTCATAGGTTGCATTGCATGAGTCTTGCTTTTCCCTACTCATTTATTTTATCTCCTTAAGCTAAGCATGAGGACATGCTGATGTTTAAGTGTGGGGAGGTTGATAAACCACTATTTTATGGTTTATCTTATGCTCAATTGAGTGGTTTTTATCAAATCTTCACCCACTTATTCATGTAAATTGCATGGTTTTACTATTCCTTCCTCATTTTATGATATATGTGAAAACATGTTTCCTATGCTTTCAAAATATTAAATTTAATCATCTCTTATTACCATTCGATGCTGTGATATGTGTGTTAAGTGTTTTCAGAGATTACAGGACAGGAATGGCTCAGAGGATGGAAAGGAAGCATGCAAAAGAGGAAGAAATACAAGAAGTTGAAGAAATTGCTAAGCTGTCCAACCTGACCTCTTCGCACTCAAACGGTCATAACTTGAGCTACAAAGGTCTAAATGATGCGATTCTAGTTGCATTGAAAAGTTAACGTCCCGGGCTTCGATTTGATATATAATTTACCATATTGGCCATACAGCTAGGCAACACGAACGCATGCTCCACACGGATGCGTCGCAATGACGAAAATCAGCATGGCAGATTTCGTCCCCAGCGATTTCTGGGCTATTTCCGGCCCAGTTTCATGCTCAGAAAATACAGATTAAAGGCTGCAAAGTAGAGGAATAAAGGGAGACGACTCATAATTCACTTTTCATAATTTAGATGTAGTTTTTAGAGAGAGATGTTCTCTCCTCTCTCTCTTAGGATTTAGGATTTAGGATTAGGATTTCTTTTATTAGAATTAGGATTTCATCTTCTTCAATCACATGTTCAATGTTCCTTTTATTTATTTTCTCAATTTAGTTTATGAACTCTTTATGTTTAGATTGATTTTCTTAATTAGTACACCTTGAGGTATTTCAAACTTATGATTGCTTTCCTTAATTTATGTTATTGATGCTTTCGCTTTATCCAAATTATTTTCATTCGAGTAGATTTTCTTCCCTTTTGGCTTTGGTTGATTAATTGGTAACTCTTGAGTTGTCAAACTCATCGTGATTGATAATTGATATCTTTTCTTATTGATTTCGATTCCTATAACTCTAGTCTTTCCTCAGGAGTTGACTAGGACTTTAGGCGTTAAATTGATTTATCCACTTGACTTGCCTTCATAGTTAGAGGTGACTTAGTGGGAGCAAAAATATAATTCTCATCACCATTGATAAGAATAACTAGGACAGGACTTCCAGTTTTCATACCTTGCCAAGAGTTTTCTCATTATTAATTTATTTCCTGCAATTTATTTCTCTTGTTCAAACCTTTTAAAAACCCAAAAATACTATTTTCCATAACCAATAATAAATCATACTTCCCTGCAATTCCTTGAGAAGACGACCTGAGGTTTGAATACTTCGGTTTATAAATATTCTGTTTGTTACTTATGACAACCAAAACTTTTGCACCAAAGGATTCTCTGTTGGTTTAGAAACTATACTTACAATGCGAACTTATTTGTGAATTCTTTACCGATAGAAAATCTGATCGTCAAGGACCTTTTTCACTGAGAGGATGGGAAGTAGCCATTGATAACGGTGACGCCCTACATACAGCTTGCCATAGAAAGGAGTAGGAAGGATTGGATGAAGGCAGTAGGAAAGTAGAGATTCAAGAGGGATAAAGCATCTCCATACACTTATCTGAAATTTCCACTAATGATTTACATAAGTACCTCTATCTTTATTTTACGTTTTATTTATCTTTTAATTATCAAAACTCCATAACCATTTTAATCTGCCTGACTGAAATTTACAAGGTAACCAAAGCTTGCTTCAAGCCGACGATTTCCGTGGGATCGACCCTTACTCTCGTAAGGTTTATTACTTGGATGACCCATTGCACTTGCTGGTTAGTTGTGCGAAGTTGTAAAAAAGAGTTGAGATTACAATTGTGCGTACCAAGTTGTTGGTGCCATTGAGATCACAATTTCGTGCACCAGTCGGCCCAACAAAGAGTTCATTAAATTAGAAGAACAAAAATATTGAAAGAAATTTGTTGTGTTTTTTGTTGTTTGTATGTTGCAAAAATATATTAGTAAGTTCATGTTAGTACCACTCAAATATTTTTGTGTGCAAAAAATTGACAATTAGGTATAACCATATAAAAATACGATTTTTTAAAAAAAATTAACAGACATACTAAAATTTCTGTAAATATTTTGCGAAGATGAAAATGTGAAATTAGAAAATATATAATATATAGACATCAGCTTTAAAAATTCGAGAATAAATTTTTTTAGTCAACAATCAGCTAATACTTTTTTATTCTTTTTAATAATAACAACTCAAATCTTTAATATTTGTTTATCCAATATTTTTCGATTGATTCTTAGTTAGGGAAAATTGATTTGCTATGAAAGTCATTTTAAGAATATAAAACAAGTATAATTATCCGTGCCATGTACATAATAAGATTGAAATTATAATTTTAAATTATTTTTTTTAAATTAATTTAAATTATAATAATTTAATTAATAAAAAGTAACATGTTATGAATTGTTTTTTTTAATCTAGTGTTAATTGGATTAACTCTAAAATAGTTATTAATCAGTTTTAATATTCCCCTTTCTTCAATAAATCAGACATATATACTGATGTTATTGATGAGCGGATAATTTATACGCTTTTTGGCATTGTTTTTAGGTAGTTTTTAGTAAGTTCAAGCTACTTTTAGGGATGTTTTCATTAGTTTTTATGTTAAATTCTCATTTCTTGACTTTACTATGAGTTTTTGTGTTTTTCTGTAATTTCAGGTAATTTCTGGCTGAAATTGAGGGACTTGAGCAAAACTCTGATAGGAGGCTGACAAAGGACTGCTGATGTTGTTGGAATCTGACCTCCCTGCACTCGAAATGGATTTTCTAGAGCTACAGAACTCCAAATGGCGTGCTCTCAATGGCGTTGGAAAGTATACATCCAGAGCTTTCCAGCAATATATAATAGTTCATACTTTATTCGGGAATTAACGACGTAAACTGGCGCTCAACGCCAGTTCCATGTTGCTGTCTGGAGTAAAACGCCAGAAACACGTCACGACCCGGAGTTGAACGCCCAAAACACGTTACAACTTGGCGTTCAACTCCAAAAGAAGCCTCAGCTCGTGGATAGATCAAGCTCAGCCTAAACACACACCAAGTGGGCCCCGGAAGTGGATTTATGCATCAATTACTTACTCCTGTAAACCCTAGTAGCTAGTCTAGTATAAATAGGATAGTTTACTATTGTATTAGATATCTTTGGTCTCAGTTTTATTTTATTCTTCATCTGAGGAGACTATTGATCACGTTTTGGGGGGGGGGGGGGGGGCTGGCCATTCGGCCATGCCTGAACCTTTCACTTATGTATTTTCAACGGTGGAGTTTCTACACACCATAGATTAAGGGTGTGGAGCTCTGCTGTACCTCAAGTTTCAATGCAATTACTACTATTTTCTATTCAATTCCGCTTGTTCTTATTCTAAGATATTCGTTGCACTTCAACTTGATGAATGTGATGATCCGTGACACTCATCATCATTCTCACCTATGAACGCGCGTGATTGACAACCACTTCCGTTCTACCTTAGACTGGGCGCATATCTCTTGGATTCCTTAATCAGAATCTTCGTGGTATGAGCTAGAATTGATGGCGGCATTCATGAGAATCCGGAAAGTCTAAACCTTGTCTATGGTATTTCGAGTAGGATTCTGGGATTGAATGACTGTGACGAGCTTCAAACTCCTGAAGGCTGGGCGTTAGTGACAGACGCAAAAGAATCAAGGGATTCTATTCCAACCTGATTGAGAACCGACAGATGATTAGCCGTGCTGTGACAGAGCATTTGGACCTTTTTCACTGAGAGGATAGGATGTAGCCATTGACAACGGTGATGCCCTACATACAGCTTGCCATGGAAAGGAGTAAGAAGGATTGGATGAAAGTAGCAGGAAAGCAGAGATTCAGGAGGAGCACAGCATCTCCATACACCTATCTGAAATTCCCACCATGGGAATACATGAGTAACTTTATCTTTATTTTATGTTTATTTACTATTATTTGATTTTCCAAATTCCATAATTTATTTAAATCCGCCTGACTGAGATTTACAAGATGACCATAGCTTGCTTCATACCAACAATCTCTGTGGGATCGACCCTTACTCACGTAAGGTTTATTACTTGGACAACCCAGTACACTTGCTGATTAGTTGAACGGAGTTGTGTCCATACATAGCAAAGAGCCATTATCATGAAATAAATTCCATACAAAAACAAAGAGTACAGCATTGATGATCACAATTTCGTCCACCAAGTTTTTGGCGCCGTTGCCGGGGATTGTTCGAGTATGGACAACTGACGGTTCATCTTGTTGCTCAGATTAGGTAATTTTCTTTTTATTTTCTTTTCAAAAAAAGTTTTCAAAAATCTTTCAAAATTTTTTTCTTTATTGTCGTTTTCCTAAAATATAATTTTCGAAAAAAATAATAAAAATACAAAAAATCATAGAATCATAAAAATAAAAAAAATATTTTGTGTTTCTTGTTTAAGTCTTGAGTCAACTTTTAAGTTTGGTGTCAATTGCATGTTTTAAAAATTTTTCTTGCATTTTTCAAAAATTCATGCATTCATGGTGTTCTTCATGATCTTCAAGTTGTTCTTGACAAGTCTTCTTGTTTGATCTTGATGTTTTCTTGTTTTGTGTTGTTTGTTGTTTTTCATATGCATTTTTCGTTTGTTAGAGTCCATGCATTAAAAATTTCTAAGTTTGGTGTCTTGCGTGTTTTCTTTGCATCAAAAATTTTTCAAAATTATGTTCTTGATGTTCATCATGATCTTCAAAGTGTTCTTGGTGTTCATCTTGACATTCATAGTGTTCTTGCATGCATCATGAGTTTTGATTCATAATTTTCATGTTGAGTCATTTTTATGTTTTTCTCTCTCATCATCAAAAATTCAAAAAATCAAAAAAATATCTTTTCCTTAATTTTCTCATAATTTTCGAAAATTTGAGTTGACTTAGTTAAAAATTTTTAAAATTAGTTGTTTCTTACAAGTCAAGTCAAATTTTCAATTTTTAAAAATCCTATCTTTTCAAAACTTTTTCAAAAAATCATATCTTCTCCATTTTTCTTATTATTTTCGAAAAATTTCAAAAATCTTTTTCAAAATATTTTCAAAATCTTTTTCTTATCTTTATATCATATTTTTGAAATTACACTAACAATTAATGTGATTGATTCAAAAATTTGAAGTTTGTTACTTTCTTGTTAAGAAAGGTTCAATCTTTAAATTCTAGAATCATATCTTTTAGTTTCTTGTTAGTTAAGTAATTAATTTTAATTTTAAAAAAATTTATCTTTTTCAAAAATTTGATTTCAAAATATCTTATCTAACTTCTTAACTTCTTATCTTTTCAAATTTGATTTTAATACCTTTTTCAACTAACTATTTGACTTTTTGTTTGTTTCTTATCTTTTTCAAAACCACCTAACTACTTTTCCTTCTCTAATTTTCGAAAATATCTCATCCCTTTTTCAAAATTCTTTTTAAATTAACTAATTATTTTAAATTTTAATTTTAATTATATCTTATCTTTAATTTTTGAAAATCATTAACTACTTTTTCAAAATTATTTTTGAATTCTCTTTCTCTTCTCTTCTTCTATTTATTTATTTAGTTACTAACACTTCTCTTCACTTCTCTTCATCTCTTATCACCTCCCCTATCCTTACTCTTTATACAGACTATTCATCCCTCTCATTTCTTTATTCCCTTTCTTCTTTTACTAACAATAAGGAACCTCTTTACTGTGATATAGAGGATTCCTCTTTCTTTTCTAGTTCTCTTCTTCCCTATATGAGCAGGAATAAGGAAAAAGACACTCTTGTTGAAGCTGATCCTGAACCTAAAAGGACTCTGAAGAGGAAACTAAGAGAAGCCAAATTACAACAATCCAGAGATAACCTTTCTGAGATTTTCGAACAAGAGAAGGAGATGGCAGCCGAACCCAACAACAATAATGTAAGGAGGATGCTTGGTGATTTCACAAAACCAATGTCCAAGTTTGATGGAAGAAGCATCTCAATTCCTGCCATTGGAGCAAACAATTTTGAGCTGAAACCTCAATTAGTTGCTTTGATGCAACAGAACTGCAAGTTTCATGGACTTCCATCTGAAGATCCTTATCAGTTTTTAACTGAGTTCTTGCAGATTTGTGAGACTGTTAAGACAAATGGAGTAGATCCTGAAGTCTACAGGCTCATGCTTTTCCCTTTTGCTGTAAGAGACAGAGCTAGAACATGGTTGGACTCACAACCTAAAGATAGCCTGGACTCCTGGGATAAGCTGGTCATAGCCTTCTTGGATAAATTCTTTCCTCCTCAAAAGCTGAGCAAGCTTAGAGTGGATGTTCAAACCTTCAAACAAAAAGAAGGTGAATCCCTCTATGAAGCTTGGGAAAGATACAAGCAGATGACCAAAAAGTGTCCTTCTGACATGTTTTCAGAATGGACCATATTAGATATATTCTATTATGGTCTATCTGAGTTTTCCAAAATGTCATTGGACCATTCTGCAGGTGGATCCATTCACCTAAAGAAAACGCCTGTAGAAGCTCAAGAACTTATTGACATGGTTGCAAATAACCAATTCATGTACACTTCTGAGAGGAATTCCATGAATAATGGGACGCCTCAGAGGAAGGGAGTTCTTGAAATTGATGCTCTAAATGCCATATTGGCTCAGAACAAAGTGTTGACTCAGCAAGTCAACATGATCTCTCAAAGTCTGAATGGATGGCTGGTGGACGAAATTGTGATCCTCTTTGTATTTGCATGAGATTTAAAAATTGGCTCTATTGGAATTTATGATCACAACTTCATTCAACTTAACCAGCAAGTGTACTGGGACATCCAAGTAATACCTTACGCGAGCAAGGGTCGATCCCACAGAGATTGTTGGTATGAAGCAAGCTATGGTCACCTTGTAAATCTCAGTTAGGCAGATTAAATGGTTATGGTGAGTTCGAAAATTAATAATAAATGGAAAATAAAAAGGGATAGAAATACTTATGTAAATCAATAGTGGGAATTTCAGATAGGCGTGTGGAGATGCTAGAATCCTTTCGAATCTCTACTTTCTAATTGCTTTAATCCAATCCTTCTTACTCATTTCCAGGGCAAGCTGTATGTAGGGCATCACCATCATCAATGGCTACTTTTAATCCTCTCGGGAAAATGGTCCTATGCGCTGTCACTACACGGCTAACCGTCTGGAGGCATCACCCTTGTTGATGGCTATATCCCATCCTCTCAGTGAAAATGGTTCAAATGCTCTGTCACAGCACGGCTAATCATCTGTCGGTTCTCAATCAGGTTGGAATAGAATCCATTGATCCTTTTGCGTCTGTCACTAACGCCCAGCCTTCAGGAGTTTGAAGCTCGTCACAGTCATTCAATACCGGAATCCTACTCGGAATACCACAGACAAGGTTAGACTTTCCGGATTCCCAGGATCCTACTCGGAATACCACAGACAAGGTTAGACTTTCCGGATCCCCATGAATGCCGCCATCTATCTAGCTTATACCACAAAGATTCTGTTGGGGAATCTAAGAGATATGCGCCCGGCCTAAAGTAGAACGGAAGTAGTTGTCAGTCACGCGCGTTCATAGGTGAGAATGATGATGAGTGTCACGGATCATCACATTCATCAAAGTGTTGTGCAACGTATATCTTGGAATAAGAATAAAAGAGAATTGAATAGAAAATAATAGTGATTGTATTGAAACTTGAGGTACAGCAGAGCTCCACACCCTTAATCTATGGTGTGCAGAAACTCCACCGTTGAAAATACATAAGTGAAAGGTTCAGGCATGGCCGAATGGCCAGTCCCCTAAAACGTGCTCAATGGCCTCCTAAGATGAAGAATAAAACAAAACTGAGATCAAAGATGAAACGTGGTCAAAAGACAAGACGTCTAATACAATAGTAACTTATCCTATTTATACTAGACTAGCTACTAGGGTTTACATGAGTAAGTAATTGATGCATAAATCCACTTCCGGGGCCCACTTGGTGTATGCTTGGGCTGAGCTTGATCTATCCACGAGCTGAGGCTTTTCTTGGAGTTAAACTCCAAGTTATAACGTGTTTTGGGCGTTCAACTCCGGATCATGACGTTTTTCTGGCGTTTAACTCCAGACAGCAGCATGTACTTGGCATTCAACGCCAAGTTACGTCGTCAATTTCCGAATAAAGTATGGACTATTATATATTGCTGGAAAGCTTTGGATGTCTACTTTCCAACACCATTAAGAACGCGCCATTTGGAGTTCTGTAGCTCCAGAAAATCCATTTCGAGTGCAGGGAGGTCAGATTCCAACAGCATCAGCAGTCCTTTTGTCAGCCTTTTTCAGAGTTTTGCTCAAGTCCCTCAATTTCAGCCAGAAATTACCTGAAATCACAGAAAAACACACAAACTCATAGTAAAGTCCAGAAATGTAAATTTAACATAAAAACTAATGAAAACATCCCTAAAAGTAGCTTGAACTTACTAAAAACTACCTAAACACAATGCCAAAAAGTGTATAAATTATCCGCTCATCACAACACCAAACTTAAATTGTTGCTTGTCCCCAAGCAACTGAAAATCAATTAGGATAAAAAGAAGAGAATATACTATAAATTCCAAAATATCAATGAATATTAATTATAATTAGATGAGCGGGACTTGTAGCTTTTTGCTCTGAACAGTTTTGGCATCTCACTTTTCCTTTGAAGTTCAGAATGATTGGCTTCTCTAGGAACTTAGAATTTTGGATAGTGTTATTGACTTTCCTAGTTAAGCATGTTGATTCTGAACACAGCTACTTATGAGTCTTGGCCGTGGCCCTAAGCACTTTGTTTTCCAGTATACCACCGGATACAGAAATGCCACAGATATAACTGGGTGAACCTTTTCAGATTGTGACTCAGCTTGCTAAAGTCCCCAGTTAGAGGTGTCAGAGCTCTTAAGCACACTCTTTTTGCTTTGGATAACGACTTTAACCACTCAGTCTCAAGCTTTTCACTGGACCTTCATGACAAAGCACATGGTTAGGGATAGCTTGATTTAGCCGCTTAGGCCTGGATTTTATTTCCTTGGGCCCTCCTATCCATGATGCTCAAAGCCTTGGATCCTTTTACCTTGCCTTTTGGTTTTAAGGGTTATTGGCTTTTTTTGCTTGCTTTTTCTTTTTCTTCTATTTTTTGCCATATTTTTTTTTTCGCAAGCTTTCTTTTCACTGCTTTTTCTGCTTCAAGAATCAATTTCATGATTTTTCAGATCATCAATAACGTTTTTCCTTGTTCATCATTCTTTCAAGAGCCACAATTTAACATTCATAAACAACAGATCAAAAGACATATGCACTGTTCAAGCATTCATTCAGAAAAGAAAAGTATTGTCACCACATCAATATAATTAAATTAATTTCAAGGATAAATTCGAAATTCAGTACTTCTTGTTCTTTTGAATTAAACATTTTTCATTTAAGAGAGGTGAAGGATTAATGGAATTTATTCATACTTTAAGACATAGTACTACTACTAATGATCATGAAGTAGAGACACAACATATATAAACATACAACATAAAAAACCGAAAAACGAAAGAATAAGAACAAGGAATGAATCCACCTTAGTGGCATCTTCTTCTTGAAGGACCAACAATGTCCTTAAGCTCTTCTATGTCTCTCCTTGCCTTTGTGCTCCTCCCTCATTGCTCTTTGATCTTCTCTTATTTCTTGGGAGAATGGAGTGCTCATGATGTGCCTTAATTGTTCCACATTGTGGCTCAAATCTTCTAAGGAAGTGTTGAGTTGTTCCCAATAGTTGTTGGGGGGAAAGTGCATCCCTTGAGGCATCTCAGGGATTTCTTGATGATGAGCTTCCTCATGCATCTCTTGAGAACCGTGAAGGGTCTCTCTTGCTTGCTCCATCCTCTTCTTGGTGATGGGCTTATCCTCTTCAATGGAGATGTCTCCTTCTATGATAACTCCAGCTGAGTAACTGGTGCACGAAATTGTTGTTCATGTGTTAATATTCATTGCTTGTTCATTCCCTGGTAATGGCGCCAAAAACATGATGCCAACACCATGGTTTCTATATAATTTTTCCACAATTTCGCACAACTAACCAGCAAGTGCACTGGGTCGTCCAAGTAATACTGATGAGCGGATAATTTGTACGCTTTTTGGCATTGTTTTTAGTATGTTTTTGGTAGTTTTAGTTGAGTTTTTATTATATTTTTATTAGTTTTTAGTTAAAATTCACTTTTCTGGACTTTACTATGAGTTTGTGTGTTTTTCTGTGATTTCAGGTATTTTCTGGCTGAAATTGAGGGACCTGAGCAAAAATCTGATTCAGAGGCTGAAAAGGACTGCAGATGCTGTTGAATTCTGACCTCCCTGCACTCTAAGTGGATTTTCTAGAGCTACAGAAGCCCAATTGGCGCGCTCTCAACGGCGTTGGAAAGTAGACATCCTGGGCTTTCCGGCAATATATAATAGTCCATACTTTTCCCGAGATTTGATGGCCCAAACCGGCGTTCCAAATCAGCTTAAAACTGCCCGGTGTTAAACGCCGGAACTGGCACAAGAATGGGAGTTAAACGCCCAAACTGGCACAAAAGCTGGCGTTTAACTCCAAGAAAAGTCTCTACACATGAAACCTTCAATGCTCAGCCCAAGCACACACCAAGTGGGCCCGGAAGTGGATTTTTATGTCATTTACTCATTTCTGTAAACCCTAGGCTACTAGTTCTCTACAAATAGGACCTTTTGCTATTGTATTCTCATCTGGGTAGCTATCTTTAGTCTTATGCTATCTTAGATCATGGGGCTGGCCTCACGACCATGCCTAGACCTTGTTCTTATGTATTTTCAACGGTGGAGTTTCTACACACCATAGATTAAGGTGTGGAGCTCTGCTGTGCCTCGAGTATTAATGCAATTACTATTGTTCTTCTATTCAATTCAGCTTGTTCTTGTTCCTCAACTTGATGAATGTGATGATCCGTGACACTCATCATCATTCTCACCTATGAACGTGTGCCTGACAACCACCTCCGTTCTACCTTAGATTGAGTGGATATCTCTTGGATTCTTTAATAAGAATCTTCGTGGTATAAGCTAGAACTGATGGCGGCATTCAAGAGAATCCGGAAGGTCTAAACCTTGTCTGTGGTATTCTGAGTAGGATTCAATGATTGAATGACTGTGACGAGCTTCAAACTCCTGAAGGCTAGGCGTTAGTGACAGACGCAAAAGAATCAATGGATTCTATTCCAACCTGATTGAGAACCGACAGATGATTAGCCGTGCCGTGTCAGGGTACGTTGAACATTTTCACTGAGAGGACGGGACTGTAGCCACTGACAACGGTGATGCCCAACATACAGCTTGCCATGGAAAGGAGTAAGGAGGATTGGATGAAGACAGTAGGAAAGCAGAGAGACGGAAGGGACAAAGCATCTCCATACGCTTATCTGAAATTCTCACCAATGAATTACATAAGTATCTCTATCTTTATGCTTTATTCATATATCATTCATAACCATTTGAATCTGCCTGACTAAGATTTACAAGGTGACCATAGCTTGCTTCATACCAACAATCTCTGTGGGATCGACCCTTACTCGCGTAAGGTTTATTACTTGGACGACCCAGTGCACTTGCTGGTTAGTTGTGCGAAGTTGTGATAAAGAGTTGAGATTGCAATTAAGCGTACCATGTTGATGGCGCCATTGATGATCACAATTTCGTGCACCAAGTTTTTGGTGCCGTTGCCGAGGAATTAAATGTCCTAACTATAGTTTCGCATTTGTTCCCTGCAATAACAGTGCCAAGTTTTGATCCGGCAACAACACCAAGTTTTTGGCGCCGTTGCCGGGGATTGTTGAGTTTGGACAACTGACGGTTCATCTTGTTGCTTAGATTAGGTATTTTTCTTCAGAGTTCTTAAGAATGAATTCTAGTGTTTCAAGGTGATCTTCTTATCATCACTAAAGCTGATTGATTCTCATCAATTTAGCTCTTGAATGTAATGTCCTGCTGAAGCTTGGCTAGCCATGTCTAATTCCTTTAGACTAAAGCTTTAGACTAACATTGCATGATCCCTGGAATTCTCATTAAGAATTTTGATATCTTTATTTTCTTTTCCACTTAATTTTCGAAAAATCCAAAAAAGTTACAAAATCATAAAAACCAAAAAGATTGTATGTGTCTTGTTGAGTCTAGTGTCTCATTTTAAGTTTGGTGTCAATTGCATGTTTCTGTTCTTCTTGCATTCATTCATGTGTCTTAAGTGATCTTCAAGATGTTCTTGGTGATTTCCTTGTTCTGATCTTTAAATTCTCTTGTCTTGAGTGTTTTGTTGTTTCTCATATGCATTCTCATTTTGTTAGTGTCAGTAGTATACAAACTGCTAAGTTTGGTGTCTTGCATGCATTGTTATTTGATTTTTGTTGCATTTTGATCATTCCTCATTATTAAAAAATCCAAAAAAAATTTAATTTTTGTGTCTTTTCAAGTCAATAATACAGAGAATTGAACATTCAGAACATACAGTAGAGGAATTACACAGAAAAAGCTGGGCGTTCAAAACGCCCAGTGAAGAAGGGCAAACTGGCGTTTAAACGCCAGCCAGGGTGCCTGGCTGGGCGTTTAACGCCCAAAAGGGTAGTGTTTTGGGTGTTAAACACCAGAATGTGCACCA